>NC_142167.1:24937529-25142749 GCF_029865625.1 Vigna umbellata | reverse complement strand
TCTTCTCACCACAACTCTCGAATAAAGAATGGAAAAGTATGTATATATGTATTAATGATGAATGAGTGAATCAGAATACAAGAATCACCCCAAGGAAGCCTAACCTTCCTCCTCTGGAAAATATCCAGTCTGAACAAATTCTCCGATCCCCCTCTCCCCCTACTTAGTTTATTATTTATACCTTCTCTCTCTTCTAACAACTATAACATATTACTCTCCTTACACGTGTCTCACACGTGTCTAACTCATTCTCTTTTATTCCTAACATTACTCCCCCCCTCAAAATCAACCTTGTCCTCAAGGTTGAAGTTAGGGAACTGTTATTTGCCGTAATGCTCCTCTTCCCTTCCCAGGTGATGCCCTCCAATTCAAGTCTGGAGGCTTGGGTGGTGGCAAATCCTCCTCCAATATCTTCCATTCTTCCTGGATTCTATCAACTTCCAACATTCTGCTCCTCGAATCCTCCACCGATGTCTTCCATTCTTCCTGCTCAATCTCCATGCTCAACTGCCACCAATCTACTTTCATTTTTCCCAGGGATGCCAAACAGGTAGCTCCTAAATTCACATCCAAACCTCCCGACTCAAAGAAATAAAGTTTGTCTCTGATTTCTAATCCCTTCATCTCAACAATATATTCATTTCCAGTGCTCAATATGTCCATTTTGCTAACAGACTCACGTAGTCCACTCATCATCGCCCCCCAAACAGTATCCCAATCAGTCACCACATATGTAACATGATCTGGAACTGAATCCTGCCCAAAAAATTTCGGAGAACCTTAATTGCATGTTTGAGATGACCCGAAGAGCTCCATCTTTGACCATCTGTGGCTACTTTACCAACTTCTAATGCAATAAGGGCAGGAACCCCAACTGCGTTCCTAACATTACAAAACATAAAGTAGTGACCTCTAGTGTTTCTCCTCGCATTTGTTGCTTCCAGTAGTCCCCAGCATAATCCCAAACTTCACTAGGAAATTCCAGAACCACTGTATTTAGAGTTCCATAACTAAAACGCTTCCCCGAAAAACATTTCCATTGTGGCAAAGGTGGGTACCACTGTATAGTTCCAGCCTTCAAACTGCCCAGTAAAACAGTAACAAGAACAGTATCACCAAAGAAATCGTTGTTATTTGCTGTAGAAACTTTGATTTTATAATTTTGACCAGGCTCCTTGATATCATTTGACACATTTGTTACAATGTGGTTCAAGGGAATTGTGATTCTTTCTCCCAGATACTCAACAACGAAACTGTGACCCCTTATAATCATACCATGATCTCCTCCAAAACTCCTATACACTTCATCGTGATTCCAATCGGAAAGAGAAACATTATTAAGTGAAGCAGCACAATCATGCTCCAAGTGAGTGTAGTGCCAATCCCTAACCCTCCTCTCCTGAGAGCTCAAAATATCCTCATCAAGCTTTCTTTCCACCGAACTGTCCCTTTCGGAATTAAATGGTCTATTTGCCGAATTGTTTTGTTTGGTTTCTTTGTCATTGCGAAAGCAATCACTGTTCATCATTGTCGACCCAAGATCGAACGGATCACCAATCAACGAATAAGTATCTGATCTTCGCTCAATAGCCCCCACAGCCTCAACACCATTTATAATGCCAGCTCCAAGATCGACAGAAACAGAAAATGAGTGATCTGGTTTTCCCGATGCTTGTGGCACCGAATTTCCCAACTCCTGGAAGTCCTTGTTGACGCTTCCCTCCTGTAGCTCCGCTGCCAGCTCCTCACAAACGGTGTCTCGATTCAGTTCGCCGAACCTCCGCGTCAGCGCTTCCGTGAATATCTTCCAATTTGGATGTCGGGTTTTCTTCTGCCAGAAACGAATCCAATAGTAGCTCGCGCCTCTCTCCATACAGGTATATACCAACTTCATCTTCTTCCTCTCCGTCAAGTTCTGTAGATCGAAAAATTTCTCTGCCTTCGCGATCCAGCCCATGGGGTCCACTCCTTCGAATGTTGGGAGTTCAATGCGTTTCATCCCGCTACGTTGCACGTCTCCTCTGTCCTCTTCCGCTTCGTCCTCCGACTTCTCTGGTGGTCGCCGTTTGCGTTCAGCGTTGACGGAATCGCGACTCCCTTCGGAGCTCCGACGCTGGTTCCTTCTTCTCCCACGGTCGCGATTAATGTTTCGTCTTCCACGGTCGCGACTCTCATTTCGAGCCCTTCCTCTCATCTCTGCTCGCATCTCCATAAGCATTGCTTCCATGGAATCGAATCTTCCTTCCCACCTTTCCTCCAGTGCATTCATCTTGTTCTCCATCGCGCAACTCCTCCGATTTGGATCCGGCAGGTCGGACCAAATTGTTAGGTTACTTTATGCCAATAACCTAATCAAGACTCTCTTCTCACCACAACTCTCGAATAAAGAATGGAAAAGTATGTATATATGTATTAATGATGAATGAGTGAATCAGAATACAAGAATCACCCCAAGGAAGCCTAACCTTCCTCCTCTGGAAAATATCCAGTCTGAACAAATTCTCCGATCCCCCTCTCCCCCTACTTAGTTTATTATTTATACCTTCTCTCTCTTCTAACAACTATAACATATTACTCTCCTTACACGTGTCTCACACGTGTCTAACTCATTCTCTTTTATTCCTAACATAGGCTCTATTGTTAGTTTTCTTAATTTCATTGTAAAAGGCCATTCAAAGTCCAAGTGTCTTGGAAGAGTCCTTGGTGTTCTTTCAAATCTTGGCAAAAATTTTCTTGTGTTTAAATTTTTGGCGTCTTACATTTAGGTGTCATTAGAGTCCAAAATTCTATGTTTGTTTGTGAGTCTGTGTACTTTGTTTCTAAAAGTAATTTTACTTTAAAGGGTATTTAGTCAGTAGCATAAGGCAATTCTGGCACGGCAAAGACTTGGTATTTAAGTAGCCTCTTTAGGCTCACCTCTCTTACCTGGGATTTGTCAAGTGTGAAACCTATAAACCCTTTTGATTAAAAGAACTTTTAAGAACAAAAGATGTTGTATTCTAGTTCATATAGGTATTCTAGGAATTTTAATAAGCAACTTAGTTACAAAGACATCAAAGAGAACATGATAAAGCTAGAAGGAAGTCTTGTTCATCTTATGAATTTGATAGGATTGAAGATGATTTGTATAAACAAGCTAGTGAAAATATTCCATTCTTTGGTGATGATATTGGTGTATTAACATACCTAGCTTGGGAAAAGGAAATTAATGACATGCATTCATTCATGGTGAGAAAAAGTAAATATGAATCCTTCTATTCTAGAGATAATGAATCTTATATTCTTAGTCTTTACGCTTCTAGTTTTAAAAAAGCATGCAAGAGAGTGGTGGGATGATAGGCAATATCATGTTGAGAGAGGTAGACAATATCCCATTCATGATTGAAATGAATTGAAAGCTTGTATGAGAAGAAAGTTTGTGCCTCGAGAAATTGAAAGAAACTTAGAACTTATGAGAGAGCTTATTAGAGAAGGTGAGTCATTCATTCAAAATTTAAGTGGGTTCTCTCGTAGGGAAAGTGAGTTTCTAGAAAAACTTAAGAGGCTATGGGAAGAGACAAGCAAATATAGAATTGAGAGATTAAAAAGAGAAAAACAAAAGCAAGAAGTAAGAGAAAAAAGAGAAAAAGAGAGAAGAGAAGAAGAGAAAAGAAGAGAGCAAGAGAGAAGAGAAGAGGAAGAAAACAAGAGAAGAGAAGAGGAAGAAAGAGAAAGAACAGAAGAAGAGAAAAGAAGAAGGAAAGAGAGAAAAGAAGCACAAAGAAGAGAAAAGGAAGAAGTTGAAAGAATAGAAATGGAAGAAAAGAAAAAGCAACTAAGGGCAACATCTCCTCCTACCCTAGAAGCTAGATTCATAAGGGGAGGTTTTCTATCCTCTCACTTTTCTCCGTTTATATTTGAATTTCCCAAATTTCACTTTTCTTTCAAAGAATTTGACACTCAATCTTTAAAAATGTTATCACTTACAACACATGCAAAGTCACAACTTGGGTTATGGTTATCTTTATGGTTACCAATAACTCAAGATACAAATAAAATTTCAAATGAAGAAAGGTTTCTTTGTTATATTAAAATTAAAAATTTCAAAATTAGGAAACCTTCTTCTACATATATTCTTTTATATATCTTATTTGGTCAAAGAAAACTAATTAGAGATATGTTTGATGCTTATTGCAGATGGATATTTGATCCAGGAGGAACCTTTGTGAAGCCAACAAAAATAAGTCTTCAGAAACACCATCAGATTTGAGGACAAATCCTTTTCAAGAGGGAGGGGATGATACACGGGGGCCCAAGCCCAATTAGTTTAGTGTAGTATTTCTTTTACTTTTATTAAAGCATGTGTAAAAGGTGTTAGGCATGTGCTAGATAGGAGGGACTTTTAGTCCTATATATAGACATGTCACCACCTCTTGTAAGGCACTTTTGAGAATAATGAATTAAACTTTCTGTAGAAAGAACTCCAGAATTTAGTTCCCTTGAAAGTCAAGGCTAGAGAATCCCAAAGGATCTCCTCTAGCCACCTTCCATCTCACACTATCATTCTCTCATTTTCCATTATCAGATTCTCTCTCCTCCGTAGCATCCATCTCACGCCACTCTCACCAATTACTAGTGTCCTCGTGGCTTGCGTCAGGTCTACTGCCACGCGTGCCTTTTCTCTCACGAGATTCCATCAGCATAGCTTCCAGATCCTCATCTCGCGTTCGCCTTTCTTCCAGCTCACATCAGCAACCATTTTCCTCACAGATCCACCCTCACAGATCCTCACGTATATCATCTCCACCGATCCATATCTCAGATTTGCCTTGTCCTTGCCTTTTGACACCTTCGCACCGAATTAATATTTGTTTGGTGCCCTATCATTTCTTCCACCATCGTTCTTCGCCCATTCACCGATTCAAATCATGATTTCCTTCCATTTCGTCGATTTAATTGTTGCATACTTCTTCTCCACCGGTTAAATCCTTACTTACCTTCAACCCTATAGTTTTCACCGATTAATCCTCCAAAACCCAGGGTTCTCGAGTAAATCCGTTTCTTCTGCTGCTTCCCGGTTCTTCAGCCCGATCAAATCCAGATTTCATGTTGTCTTCCGATTCAGCTCAAGCCTTCAGTCATCACAGGATGTTGAAATATTTCCATCATTCAGCTGTGGTGCATGTAAGATAGTTAATTTTGTCTTCCATATGTCTTTTTGTTTGATTCATATACTTTCTAACAACCTAACTTTGATCATTTAGGTACATGGACACAATCGTTGTAGACCAAGGTCGGTCTTCCATGTACGGATTTGTTGAACCTCAGACCATTCAACCTTCTGGGAGCACACTTCAAAACAGACAACATTATTTGCAAACATGGATGGATGAGTCAAAAAGAGACGTATACCTTGTGCCATACATTGATGGGTAGGTGTTGTTATATGTAAAAGTTCATTATTAAAGTTTCCTTAATTACTTAGTCAAATAATTATTTGTCCTTCGTGATAGGTCGCACTGACAGTTGATGGTCATCATTCCCAAACAATGTAAAATTATATGGTTTTGTTCGTTGCACAGGAAGATGAGAAATGACTTGAGGACCATGCTTCAAGGGTAAGTGTTTCTCCAAAAATGACTTTGAATTTGATATTCACCCTAAACTTTTATGATAAATATAGTTATGATAATTTTACTTTGTGTTTTTAATCTGTACAGAGTTATTGGTAAATCTCGAGGTCAGCTAGTTCAAATTTTATATCCAAAGGTTGATTGTTATTTAAAGTTATAATTCATTTTGTATGTTATTGAATGATCTAAATTATTGACGATTTAGTGCATCATTTTAGTGTAACCAACAACAAGATTCATGGGAATGTGGCTTCTATGTCATGTGTTGGATTGATGACAAATTTATGAACACCGAAAAACGGCGCCACAAACTTGTTTAACAATCGGCAAGTGTGACCGAATTGTATCAAGTAATAAAACAAGGTAAGGCCAATTATCGTTTTCCCAAAGGACTCACAGCCTAGTTTAGCTATGTGATTTGTTGATTATTTAAGACTTAAGAACAAATTAATTATAGGTTTCAATGCAAGAGACAGTAATTAAATATGTATGCATGAATTTGATCAATGGAGAAAAACAGAATACAAACACTTCAATGAATTAGATGGATGAGTATGCTGTTGGGGTTATCAATTTCATCTTATCCACTCTCATATACTTTTAGGAATTCATCATTCTTATCATCAATGCTAATGCCACTCTCTAAATCACCTTGCAAGAAGGCCTATCCTTAATTACGAGTTCATACAATTCCTAGTAATTAATTCTTAAAGTGCAGGAGCTTAAAGGCAACCAATATGCTATTGGGAGAAATTCCCCGGATCGAGACTTCCCCGTACGTTCCCGTATCGACAAAATCAATAATCATGACAATGAATGAGTTAAACAAAGCAAGCAATAAGCAAAGAGGAAAAACCCTAGCTAAAGATGAAAGAAAGCATATATCTTAATATAAGACTTTAAAACACAAATTCCATATATGAGAGTTTCACAAGACTACATTGATTCCCCAACAACAATACAAGGTTTAGTTCACCATATTCATGGTGAAACTAGATGAACAATAATGAAAGAATGAAAGATAGAACCCTAAAAAGAGGATGTGGTAGCCTGAGCATCCAAGATCTTCCTTCAAGGGGTGGAAAAGAGTGTGTTTGCTTCGTTTCTGCCAAAGATACCAACCCTAGGAGGTCCTAAAGCTAATATACTATTATAAAATTACAGAAAATTAGGCCCAAGCCTAAAAATAGTGCCGCTGAGCGGTAAACTACCGCTCAGCGGTAAGTGCGTGAGTTGTTTTCTCCCCTCAGCGGCCTTTTCACCCCTCAGCGGAGCCAACGTGACTGCCTGAGTGCCGGTCAACGGTAAACTGCCGCTGAGCGGCAGTTGCGGCTTCTCCTTTTGCACCTTTTGATGTCTTTTCTGATTCCATCTCTATCCTTCTTCACTTCTTTCACCAAATTCACTTTAAAACCTGCATAAAAACACTGAAATCAAGCATAAACCTGTCCAGCTCTCTTATTTCTAAAAATATGACCAAAAGCATGATTTCAAGCTAGTTTCTAAGTGTTAAAGGTTGCTTTTAGTATCAATTTTAAGCATGAAAATAACAGTTTTTCAACTGTTATCACAACCCCAAACTTAGAACTTTGCTTGTCCTCAAGCAAACAAGATGTAACTCAATCTTCTACCAATCTGTATAATGGTTCACTCATTCAAAAATCTTCTTTTCAAGATAAGTAAAGACTTCAATCAAACTCATGACAAAGATTTCAATCAAGACGTGCACATGCTTTGGTGTTCACAAAGTCACTTAATATCCAACAAATGCTATTTTTCATGAATGATCAATCAACTAAACATGGATGTTCATGTGCTCAATGAATATTTCCTCACTAGGTAAAGTGTTTCACTCAAACACAAGTGTATAAGAGGTAATCACTCATTCACTCTACTACCACAAAATATTTTCTACTTAACTCAAGGTAAAGCTTTTCAACAAGGGTTTCCAAATCATGTTCAAGGCTAAGGGTTCAAAGGATAGAACACATAGTGTTCTCTTTTAGTGGCTAATCATGAAATTGGCTAATATAAGGGTTACCAACAAATGGCCTTGATCATATGATGCAAACAAGCAAGTAATTCAATCATAGAAAACCTGGGCAAAGTCATTCATGTTTCCACAATAATAGTATTCAACAATAACAACTCTGGAGCTCAAAACCTCACATATAAGCTCATTCACATTCCACATATAACATCCTGCTTAGAATCATAATCACAATCACAACATCTTGCATTTGTTCACAAAGCTTGTGAATCATCTGTATAAATATAATGTACATCTCAACATCAATCCATATCAAAGTATCATCAAGCATCACTTATCAAACAATCACAATCATAAGCAAACCATTATACCAGACAAAGTTTCCAATTGAGTACATCAAACCCTATTCTAAAAAAAACAGTAATCAAGTTCAGAACACTGGGTTGCCTCCCAGTAAGCGCTTGTTTAACGTCACGAGCCTGACCCGAACTTTCAAGGATCAACCAACTGCATCATTGTGGAAAATGTTGCACTTCTCCTCCTAAGTAAGGCTTGAGGCGTTGACCATTCACCACCCAGCTTTTCTGTGGAGCATCAGCAGCTGGATTAAATATTTCAATTGCTCCATGTGGATGCACTCCTTTTACTACAAATGGTCCTGACCATTTTGTCTTCAATTTCCCAGGGAATATCTTCAATCTTGAATTGAATAATAGTACCTGTTGTCCTGGATTAAAAACTTTATTTACCAACTTCCTGTCATGATAGAATTTGATCTATATTTATAAGCCTTGGATGAATCATATGCATGTAATCATATTTTCTTCAAGCTCCAAGATCTGCCTTCTGCGTGTACCTTGAGTTTCATAAGGCTCAAAATTCAAGAATTTCAAAGCCACAATGCTTTATGCTCCAACTCTATGGCAAATGACATGCTTTCCCATAGACTAATTGAAACATGATAGTCCCATAGAAGTCTTCATTGCCGTCCTATAACCCAAAGAGCATCATCAGCTTTAGTGATCAATCCTTTCTTGATGAAGTCACTGTTTTTTCCAAGATCCTTTTTTTTCTCTGTTAGATACCTCAGCTTGTCCATTGGTTTGTGGATGATAAGGTGCAGCTACCTTATGTTTCACTCCATAATGTTTGAGTACTTTATCTAGCTGATAATTGCAAAATGAGATCCTCCATCACCAATCAACACTCTTGGAGTGCCAAAACGTGAAAATATCTGCTTCTTCAAAAATTTAATTACTGTGCTAGCATCATTTTTAGGACAAGCTAATGCTTCCACCCATTTACTCACATAATCCACTGCTACCAAAATATATTCATTGTTGAAAGATGGAGGAAAAGGTCCCACAAAGTCAATACCCCAACAATCAAAAACCTTAACCTCTAAAATGCCTTGTAATGGCATCTCATGACGTTTAGTGATCGTCTCTGCTCTTTGACACTTATCACAATTTCTAGCATGATTATGAGCATCTTTAAATAAAGTTGGCCAATAAAACCCTGATTGAAGAACTTTTGTTGCTGTTCTTTCTCCATTAAAATGTCCTCCATAAGGTGAATCATGACAATGCCAGAGAATTCCTTCTGCTTCTTCATTTGTCACACATCTCCTCAGAAGATTATCTGCTCCAATCTTGAACAAATAAGGATCATCCCAGACAAACTGCTTGGCATCATGCAAAAATTTCTTTCTTTGTTGCCAAGTTAAATCTTCTAGGCATAACCCTTGCAGCTTTGAAATTAGCCATATCAGCAAACCATGGCCTCTGCTGAATATACATGAGTGCTTCATCTGAAAAAGATTCCCAGATCTCTGATTCCTTGCTAGTGACCTTCTTGTTGACTAACCGTGACAAATGATCAGCAATCAAGTTCTCACTTCCTTTCTTATCACGGATTTCCACATCAAATTCTTGCAAGAGTAGTACCCATCTAATCAGTCGTGGCTTAGAATCTGGCTTTGTCAACAAATATTTGATAGCTGCATGATCTGTATAGATAATCACCTTAGACCCAATAAGATAAGGTCTAAATTTTTCTAGAGCATACACTATAGCTAGAAATTCTTTCTCTGTGGTAGCATAATTCAACTGAGCATCATTCAGAACTTTGTGGCATAATAAATTGGATGAAAAATTTGTTCTTTTCGCTGGCCAAGAACAACTCCTATTGCATAATCACTTGCATCACACATTAATTCAAAATTTCTATTCCAATCTGGGCTACAATTACTGGAGCTAACACTAATTTGCTCTTCAATATGTCAAAGCTTTCAAACATTCTTCATTCATCACAAAAGGAGCGTCCTTCATCAAAAGATTACTCAATGGTTTAGCAATTTTTGAGAAGTCTTTAATGAATCTTCTATAGAACCCAGCATGACCGAGAAAACTCCTAATCCCCCTTACATTTGTTGGTGGAGGCAGTTTCTCAATGACTTCTACTTTAGCTTTATCTACCTCAATTCCTTTAGCAGAAATTTTATGTCCCAGCACAATTCCTTCAGTTACCATGAAATGACATTTCTCCCAATTAAGAACAAGATTTGTCTGAACACATCTTTTAAGAACAGTGTTCAAATTAGCCAAACACCTTTGGAAAGAATTTCCAAAAACTGAAAAATCATCCATGAATACTTCAATGCATTTTTCTAAGAGATCTGCAAAAATTGCCTGCATACACCTTTGAAATGTAGCTGGAGCATTACATAATCCAAACGACATCTTTTTATAAGCAAAGATACCAAAAGGACAAGTAAAGGCCGTCTTCTCCTGGTCTTTTGGATCTACCACAATTTGATTGTATCCAGAGTATCCATCTAGAAAACAATAGAAAGCTTGACCTGATAATCTTTCTAACATCTGGTCCATGAAAGGAAGAGGAAAATGATCCTTCTAGTGGCTTTATTTAGCTTCCTGTAATCAATGCACATCCGCCATCCAGTAACTGTCCGAGTAGGGATAAGTTCATTCTTATCATTATGAATTACTGTCATCCCACCTTTCTTTGGAACCACCTGTACTGGACTCACCCATTCACTATTAGAGATTGGATAAATGATACCAGCTTCTAACAGTTTCAATACTTCTTTTCTAACCACCTCCTTCATTACAGGATTTAACCTTCTTTGTGGTTGAGCACTCGGTTTATAATCCTCTCCATAAAGATCTTATGCATACAATAAGTTGGGCTAATACCTTTAAGATCTGAGATTGACACCCAATTGCTTCTTTGTTAGCTTTCAGAATTTCTATCAGCTGTTCTTCTTCTTGTAGAGATAAAGAGTTACTGATGATGACTGGCTTTATTCCATCTTCTTCTAGAAAAACATACTTCAGATGTGCTGGTAATCTTTTTAATTCTAGCGGCTTTGCTTTGACTTCTTCTTCCTTTTCAATTATTTCAAACATTGGATCTTCCACTGGACTCTTTTCAATGTTCCAAGTCCATCAGACATTCATCAATTAATTTCTCTTCTTCTTCATCTAAATCTTCACAAGCATCAATAAGAGTTTTCTCTAGTGGAGAAACATACCGCACCATCCTTTCTTGCACCATACAAACTTCATCGAGTTCATCAAATTGAAAACATGCTTTATCATCATTTGGATATGTCATGGCCTTGGATACGTCAAAAGTGACTTCTTCATCATCAACTCTCAATTTAAGCTTACCATTCTCAACATCAATTAAAACTCTAGCAGTCTTCATAAAAGGTCTCCCAAGAATGATAGGTACATCATTATTCCCTTCCATCTCCATTACAATAAAATCTACTGGGAATACAAATTTGTCAACCTTCACTAAAACATCTTCAACCACTCCATATGGATATTTAAGAGACCTGTTGATGGACAAATTTATGAACACCAAATTATGATGTCACAAACTTGTTTCACAATCGGCAAGTATGACCGAATCGTTCAAGTAATAAAACTTGGTAAGACCAAGTATCGTTCTTCCCAAAGGACTCACGGCCTAGTTTAGTTATGTGGTTTCTTGATTAACTAAGACTTACAAACGAAATATTTGGGTTTAAAATGCAAGACAGAAAATAAACATGTATGCATGAATTTTGATCAATGGCAAAGACAAAAGATAAACACTTTCAATGGAATATATGAATGAATATGTTGTTGGGGGTCAATTTCATCTCATCCACTCTCATACATTTTAGGAATTCAACATTCAAATCATCATTGTTAATGCCACTCTCTAAAGTACCATTCTAGATGGCTTCTCCCTAATCAAATAGTTCATACAATTCCTAGCATTCCTAATGATTAGTTTATTTTGCGCAGGAGCTTAAGGCAACCAATATACTATTGGGAGAAATTCCCCAGATCTAGACTTCCCCGTAAGTGCCCGTATCGACAAAACCAATGATCATGCATTGAATGAGTTAAACAATGCAAGCATTAATCAAAGAGGAAAAACCCTAACTAATGATGAAAGAAAGCATATGTCTTAATTGAAAGATGTAAACAACAGATTCCATATATGAGAGTTTCAAAAGATTACATTGATTCCCCAACAAACATACAAGATTTAGTTCACCATAGTCATGGTGAATCTAGATGAATAACAATGAAAGAATGAAAGAATAAACCCTAAAAAGGTGAAAGGAAGCCTCAGCATCCAAGATCCTCCTTCAAAGGGGTGGAAGAGAGAGTGTTTGCCTCGTTTCTGCCAAAGATGCCTAACCCTAGGAAATCCTAAAGCTTATATATCATTCGTAAATTACAAAAAGTCAAGTCCAAGCCCATTAAAGTGCCGCTCAGCGGTAAAATACCGCTCAGCGGTGAGTGCGTGACTGGTTTTCTCCCCTCAGCGGCCATTTTGCCCCTCAGCGGACCTCCCGCAAGCACCTGAGTGCCGCTCAGCGGTAAACTGCCGCTGAGCGGTGACTTCGGCTTCTCCTTTTTGCACTTTTTGTTGTCTTTTCTGATTTCACTTCTCTCCTTCTTCACTTCTTTCACCAAATTCACCTTAAAACCTGCACAAAAACACTGAAATCAAGCATAAACCTGTCCAGCTCTCTTATTTCTGAAAATATCAATAAAAGGCATGATTTCAAGCTAGTTTTTAAGTGTAAAGGTTGCTTTTAGTATGAATTTTAAGCATGAAAATAACAGTTTTTCAACTGTTATCACAACCCCAAACTTAGAACTTTGCTTGTCCTCAAGCAAACAAGATGTAACTCCATCTTCAACCAATTCATATGATGGTT
Organism: Vigna umbellata; assembly: GCF_029865625.1. Taxonomy (NCBI): domain Eukaryota; kingdom Viridiplantae; phylum Streptophyta; class Magnoliopsida; order Fabales; family Fabaceae; genus Vigna; species Vigna umbellata. The sequence goes on along the minus strand of NC_142167.1, from coordinate 25,129,899 downwards.
CACTCATTCAAAAATCCTTTTTCAAGATAAGTAACAACTTCACTCAAACTTATGACCAAGAGTTCAATCAAGAAGTGCACATGCTTTAGTGTTCACAAAGTCATTTAAATTCCAACAAATGCTATTTTTCATGAATGATCAATCAATTAAGCATGGATGTTCATGTGTTAATGGAATATCTCCTCACTAGGTAAAGTGTTTCACTCACACATAAGTGTATAAGAGGTAATCACTCATTCACTCTACTATTACAATGTCACATGAATTAACTTTGCCTTTCATTTTACCACAATCAAAAACATTCACAAGCATGCATCATCTCAAGGACTTTTCTATGGCTTATAATGTGGCTGGGCTAACAAGAAAATTGGTTTTTCTGGATCACAAAATCCTTGAGTTAAGAGAATCATAACAACACAATCATCTTAGTCTTTCCCAACTTTCTTTTGCCTTTGCATTGAGCTTTGCTTCTTTTTCTTTTCTTTTCTTTTTCTTTGCACATTCTTACTTTTTAGCTCTTAGCTCAATGCTTTTCATGTTTTCCCAACAACCCCAAACTTGAACATTTAACAATACTACACAAGATCTTCTACTTAACTCAAGGTAAGATTTCAATCAAGGGTTTCAGTGTATGTTCAAGGCTAAGGGTTCAAAGGATAGAACACAAAGTGTTCTCTTTTAGTGGGCTAATTTTACAAATTTGGCCAATAATAAGGTTTCCAACAAACGGCCTTGATCATATGATGCAAAACAAGCAATTGATTCAATCATAGAAAACCTGGGCAAAATCATTCATGCTTTCAAAGTAATAGCATTTAACAATAACAACTCTGGAGCTCAAAATCTCACATATAAGCTCATTCACATTTGACATACACATCCTGCTTAATTTCACAATCACAATCATGATATCATGCATTTGTTCACAAAGCTTGTGAATCACCTATAAGCATTTTAATGTGCACATCATCTCAACATCAATTAATCATAAGCATCATTCAGCATTACTTATCACACAATCACAGTTAATAGCAAACCATCACAAGAAACCAGGTTTCAAATAGAGTACATCAAACCCTAATCTAAAAACAAAAACAAATAAGTTCAGAAAACTTAAACCACAAAAGCATAATCATATGATAGCATTCATCAGTAAATGCTATCTCAGCTCCTCATCAGTCTGAGCTGTCCTCTGTATCTTCCTTCTTCTCTCATCATCATCATCAAACGCATCCTCCTCCTCAGCTTCATCTTCTTCCATATCTCTAGCTGAAGCTTCAGCTGCTCCAGCTCCTTCTCCATGTACTGGTTCTTCTGGCCAAGCTACTACATTATGGAATTCATCCATAGTCCACCTGTGGGCTGGAGGTGTATCATACATCCCCACTATCATCTCAGCAGTGGCCACCTGCCCTCTGTGAATGGACTGCAACTGAGCCCCTATAAGAGACATATACATGTCCCTCATCTGGAATGGCTCTGCTTCATGTGTCTCAGTAGATGTCTGGCTCTGTGCTGGCCCTCTCTCTCTACGAGCACGGCGTGGTGGAACTGGCTGAGCTGCATCCTCACCTCCACAGTACTGTCTATAATAAGCCTCATCAATAGCTTTTCTTGGCCTCTCAAATGGTGGAACAGAAGTATCCACCCCAGCTAGCTTGCAAAGGTGAGTAATCAAGGAGGGATGTCCTAATGGTGCTTTGTTGTTTGAGGTGTTGGCGCACATACTAATTTCATCAGCTATCACCTGCCCAATATTAACATTTAAGCTTCTGATAGCACAGTAGATGAATAGTGCCCTGCTGAGAGTAATATCTGACACATGTGAACATGGCTGAATGTTGGCATGAGAAAACGCCATCCAATACTTTGCAAGAGGAGTCAAATCTGTCCTCCTAATGTTAACCACTGAGCCAGATCTATTCCTTTGGAAGTGTCCTCCAGGTATACACAATACTCTCTCCACATCCTCATAATCAGCACCTTCCTCCATGCTAAGAGCAAACTGACATTGCTCACCAGCCCACACAGTATCCAGGAAATTGTTGATAGAATCAGGATCATACCTGATAGCATGGCCTCTGACATAGCCCAAATAATTCTCAGCTGGATAATCACCAATCTTCTTTGCATTGGTGTAGAATTCCTTCACCACAGCTATGTTGGCAGGTGCAGGATAGGTGGCTAACTTTCCCCAGTCATTCCCTAACACTTGCTCTCCAAATTGAGGAGCAAAGTTAGGTATCATTCCAACCTTTCTCTCCATCAGAAGTCTCCTGTCCTGAACCACCCTAAAGTGCTTCTCATGTTTCCTAGAGAGGAACCTGCTAGAGTGGGGTTGCTCTGGTTCCTTTTCCTTTCTCTTGGTTGCCATGGTTTTCAATCTTTTTCCTGATGAGGATGCCATTCCTACATTCAAAACACAAGCAAAACCACAGAACATGATGTTAATCATTAGTAAAACATAGAACATAACTCCTGTCGAAGCTAAACCACCGCTGAGGGCCAGAATTTCCCCTCAGCGCCACCAGCGCCACATTCCAACACGCAAAAATCAGAAAAAACCAAATCTGGCAGAGTGCCGCTCAGCGGTAATTTACCCCTCAGCGGTAACTCTGCAGATTTTTGAAAAATCAGTTTTAAAGCTTCCCTAACTCCACCCAAATGCAATTTTCAGTTTTCCAGTTCATAATCATGCAGTTTAATCGGTTCAAACATCAAATATATCATCAAATCATGCATAGAAATCAAAACCCCTAAATATTCATGCTTTGACAATCACATTCAAATTCAAGAACCCTAGAATGAACAAAATGCATTTTACTTACTTGGGTGGAGATACTAGATGCAATGAGAATGCCTTCAAACTAGAATGCTCTCTTCCAACCCCAAACTTTGATGGCACACTAGTGAAAAAGTGAATAGAAGAGAGATTTTCTTAAGAGGGAAGAGTGAAAAGATGTGGAAAACCTAGGAGAAGGTGTGTGGAAGTGTTTGTGCAGAGAGAAGTCTGGAAATAAACCCTAAAACGCAGCTTGGGGTATAAAAATACCCTAATGGGCTCGGGTCCCGCTAAGGGGAACTAAAGCCCAGTCTGCGAGAGTACCGCTCAGCGGTAAAATACCGCTCAACGGCACTTTCGTGATGTGCTCCTCTCCTTCTTTTCTTGACCTACGTGCCTTCCCTACATGTCCCTCATAGGTTCCCTGCAATTCAATGTTAAAAATGCTTATGCAAACCCTAACTAAAATAAACAAACAAAAACAATCAATTAACTGGGTTGCCTCCCAGGTAGCGCTTGTTTAACGTCACGAGCCTGACCCAAATTCCACCAGCACCCATCAGTAGATGCAAAATTTTCTTACCAACACCCATCAGCAGGTGTTACAAACCTAGCATCCTCCAGTAGATGCTTAACCACCTAGCATCCTTCAGTAGATGCTGGATCCAACAAAAATAATTACAGAATAATATCCACAATTTAAAGTTACAAAACCAAATCAAAAGTTTTTAAATCCACTGGGTTGCCTCCCAGCAAGCGCTCTTTTAACGTCATTAGCTTGACCCAGTAAAGTTCAAGTTCCATCTTCTGTATAGTTAATGATGTCTTTCCACCAACTTCTCAACTGCTTCCTTTGGACTGTTTTGGTTCTTCTAGAATAAGGAGACTCTATCTCTATCATCTCCTTCTCTTTAAAGCCCTTCACAACCCACAACTTGTTCTTTAGTCTCACATGTGTGCCAAGTTGGGGTCCTCTTTTCTTCCAGTCTCTAGGACTTGCTTCTCCTCTTCCAATATCTTCTTCCTTGGGTACCTGAAACAACAAACAATGGTTACCTGAAACCTCAAGATTTTCTTCTTTACGGCTAGTCATGGGTGCATCTCGAAATGCAGCTTTATAACTAGCTTCTTCCTCCTTTGCTTGCGTCTCATCTTTGAAGACATCTACCACCACTCTCTCCTCTCTGTCCTGGAGCACCACTATACCTTCATTTACATCTATAATAGCCCTGGCCGTTTTCATAAACGGTCTTCCAAGTATGATAGGTATCTTCTCGGTCTCCATCTTCATCACCACAAAGTCTGCCAAGAACTGAAGTTTGCCAACACAAACTATAATGTCCTCTACAATTCCACTTGACTCCTTTGAAGATCCATCGGCCATTACTATTCTAACCTTTGCAGGTTTCATTTTAACCTTGCCGATTTGCTCCAGTAAAGAATAAGGCATCAAGTTAACACTTGAACCTAAATCAAGGAGAGCTTTCTTTACCTTTTTCTTCCCTATAGTACAAGGGATAGAAAAGCTGCCTGGATCAGATGCTTTAGGAGGGAATGGCTCTTTTTTAACAGCTATACACTTCTTTGCTTCCTCACCTCTACGTCTTTTCTTTGTAGAGATGTTCTCATCAGATTTTGTGTAAACTGTGATTTTCTGTAGAATCTGCTCCCAAGGTGCTTCATTATCCAACATATTAAATAATTCTGTGAAATCCATTTGTTTCTCTTGATTTATTGGAAAAGGAAAATTATTTTCACTCTCTATTTCTCTTCTTTCTTCTGTATCTTCTTCTTCTAACTCAATTATCTCCTCATTCACACTCTTTACCACTTTGCACTCTTCTCTGGGTTAACCTCAGTATTAGCCCCAAAACTTTTGTTTGGTCTTTCTTCCAATTGCTTGGTAATCTGACCCATCTGAATCTCAAAATTCTTTATAGCAGCTTCAGTGCTCTTTTGAGAAGATTCAGTTTTCTGTATGAATTGCTGAAGAGTTTCTTCCAACCTTGCTTGTCTTTCATTAAGCATAGATAATTGTTGCCACAAGGTTGGTTGCTGCTGCTGCTTATTATATTGATTTGCTTGCCCAGTTTGTCCTTGACCAATACTTGGGTGTGGTTTCCACCCTTGATTATAATTCCCTTGACGATATGGAAATTGATTAGCCATGAAATTAACATCCTCCACGGCTTCCACTGGAAAAGCACATTGACCATTGATATGGTCACCTCCACATAATTCGCACAACTGGGTTTGTACCTGTGCAGCAGTTTTCAACTCTTTAGGTAATTGTGCAAGAGTTTTAGTCAGAGTCTCCAACTGTTGAGTTAGAATTTTATTTTGAGCTAGCAAGGCATCATGCGTTTGTAATTGAAGAACCCCTTTTTGTTGCATAGGAGCTCCTCTCTCACTGTGAAGCTCATTATCACTAGTAGCCATGTTTTCTATAATTTTCGTGGCTTCCTCTGGAGTTTTCCATTTAATATTGCCTCCTGCTGAAGCATCAAGCATCATCTTGGTTTGTGAACCAAGCCCTCCAAGGAAAGTTAAGACTACTTCTTGTTCTTCAAAGCCATGCGTGGGTGTTTTTCTTAGCAGACTTTTGTATCTATCCCATGCATGTCCCAGCGATTCTTCCATGCCCTGCTTAAATGAAGATATCTCTTGCTTGCCTTTTGTCACCTTTGATTGTGGAAAGTACTTGTTCAAAAACTTTGTTACCACTGCTTCCCACTCTGTGAAACTTCCTTCTGGAAAAGAGTTCAACCAAAGCTTAGCATTGCCTCCCAATGAGAAAGGAAACAAACTAAGTTTGATTGCTTCGTCTGGCACCCCATTGATTTTCACTGTGTTGCAAATTTCATTAAATGTAGTAAGGTGCTCATATGGGCTTTCATGAGATAACCCATTAAATTGATTACTCTTCACCAGTTGGATCAGTGCTGGTTTGACCTCCATATTAGCTGCATTGACTCTAGGTCTAGCTATGCTGTTAAAGTGTTGAGGTCCAGCTATATTGGTGTAATCAGCAAGAGTTCTTCTGATATTATTATTCTCCATATTTTCTGTATTGTCAGAACCTTGTGGTGATGGTTGCAACAGAGTTTCCGGAGGAGGGAAAAGTTCTCTAGATGTTCTGATTCTTCTCCTCCGTCTACTGTCTTCTAATCCTTCAAGCAGAGGTTCTGTTGTTTTCTTGCTCCTAGTTCGAATTGCCTCCTGCATACACAAGAACACAAAACCCTAGAAAAGATTTGGTTAGCACAAAAAGATATAAGAGAAGATATAAGATCCAGAAAATAAAAAACAGAAAAATAAAATAAAATAAAATAAAAACAAAAATAAAACAGAAAAATATAAACAAAAAATAAAAATTCGAAATTTGAAAATAAAATAAAAAAAAAAACAGAAAACAGAAAACAGAAAAAAAAAAACAGAAAATAGAAAAATAAAATCAAATCAAATCAAATAAAATACAAACTGAAAAATATAAACAGAAAAATAAAATAAAAATAAAAATTCGAAATTTAAAAATAAAATAAAAAAAAATAAGTCAAAGATAATCAATAATCACACAAATTAACCAGTTAAACCATGAATCCCCGGCAACGGCGCCAAAAACTTGATGGACAAATTTATGAACACCAAATTATGATGTCACAAACTTGTTTCACAATCGGCAAGTATGACCGAATCGTTCAAGTAATAAAACTTGGTAAGACCAAGTATTGTTCTTCCCAAAGGACTCATGGCCTAGTTTAGTTATGTGGTTTCTTGATTAACTAAGACTTACAAACGAAATATTTGGGGTTTAAAATGCAAGACAGAAAATAAACATGTATGCATGAATTTTGATCAATGGCAAAGACAAAAGATAAACACTTTCAATGGAATATACGAATGAATATGTTGTTGGGGGTCAATTTCATCTCATCCACTCTCATACATTTTAGGAATTCAACATTCAAATCATCATTGTTAATGCCACTCTCTAAAGTACCATTCTAGATGGCTTCTCCCTAATCAAATAGTTCATACAATTCCTAGCATTCCTAATGATTAGTTTATTTTGCGCAGGAGCTTAAGGCAACCAATATACTATTGGGAGAAATTCCCCAGATCTAGACTTCCCCGTACGTGCCCGTATCGACAAAACCAATGATCATGCATTGAATGAGTTAAACAATGCAAGCATTAATCAAAGAGGAAAAACCCTAACTAATGATGAAAGAAAGCATATGTCTTAATTGAAAGATGTAAACAACAGATTCCATATATGAGAGTTTCAAAAGATTACATTGATTCCCCAACAAACATACAAGATTTAGTTCACCATAGTCATGGTGAATCTAGATGAATAACAATGAAAGAATGAAAGAATAAACCCTAAAAAGGTGAAGAGGAAGCCTCAGCATCCAAGATCCTCCTTCAAAGGGGTGGAAGAGAGAGTGTTTGCCTCGTTTCTGCCAAAGATGCCTAACCCTAGGAAATCCTAAAGCTTATATATCATTCGTAAATTACAAAAAGTCAAGTCCAAGCCCATTAAAGTGCCGCTCAGCGGTAAAATACCGCTCAGCGGTGAGTGCGTGACTGGTTTTCTCCCCTCAGCGGCCATTTTGCCCCTCAGCGGACCTCCCGCAAGCACCTGAGTGCCGCTCAGCGGTAAACTGCCGCTGAGCGGTGACTTCGGCTTCTCCTTTTTGCACCTGTTGTTGTCTTTTCTGATTTCACTTCTCTCCTTCTTCACTTCTTTCACCAAATTCACCTTAAAACCTGCACAAAAACACTGAAATCAAGCATAAACCTGTCCAGCTCTCTTATTTCTGAAAATATCAATAAAAGGCTTGATTTCAAGCTAGTTTTTAAGTGTAAAGGTTGCTTTTAGTATGGATTTTAAGCATGAAAATAACAGTTTTTCAACTGTTATCACAACCCCAAACTTAGAACTTTGCTTGTCCTCAAGCAAACAAGATGTAACTCCATCTTCAACCAATTCATATGATGGTTCACTCATTCAAAAATCCTCTTTTTCAAGATAAGTAACAACTTCACTCAAACTTATGACCAAGAGTTCAATCAAGAAGTGCACATGCTTTAGTGTTCACAAAGTCATTTAAATTCCAACAAATGCTATTTTTCATGAATGATCAATCAATTAAGCATGGATGTTCATGTGTTAATGGAATATCTCCTCACTAGGTAAAGTGTTTCACTCACACATAAGTGTATAAGAGGTAATCACTCATTCACTCTACTATTACAATGTCACATGAATTAACTTTGCCTTTCATTTTACCACAATCAAAAACATTCACAAGCATGCATCATCTCAAGGACTTTTCTATGGCTTATAATGTGGCTGGGCTAACAAGAAAATTGGTTTTTCTGGATCACAAAATCCTTGAGTTAAGAGAATCATAACAACACAATCATCTTAGTCTTTCCCAACTTTCTTTTGCCTTTGCATTGAGCTTTGCTTCTTTTTCTTTTCTTTTCTTTTTCTTTGCACATTCTTACTTTTTAGCTCTTAGCTCAATGCTTTTCATGTTTTCCCAACAACCCCAAACTTGAACATTTAACAATACTACACAAGATCTTCTACTTAACTCAAGGTAAGATTTTCAATCAAGGGTTTCAGTGTATGTTCAAGGCTAAGGGTTCAAAGGATAGAACACAAAGTGTTCTCTTTTAGTAGGCTAATTTTACAAATTTGGCCAATAATAAGGTTTCCAACAAACGGCCTTGATCATATGATGCAAAACAAGCAATTGATTCAATCATAGAAAACCTGGGCAAAATCATTCATGCTTTCAAAGTAATAGCATTTAACAATAACAACTCTGGAGCTCAAAATCTCACATATAAGCTCATTCACATTTGACATACACATCCTGCTTAATTTCACAATCACAATCATGATATCATGCATTTGTTCACAAAGCTTGTGAATCACCTATATAAGCATTTTAATGTGCACATCATCTCAACATCAATTAATCATAAGCATCATTCAGCATTACTTATCACACAATCACAGTTAATAGCAAACCATCACAAGAAACCAGGTTTCAAATAGAGTACATCAAACCCTAATCTAAAAACAAAAACAAATAAGTTCAGAAAACTTAAACCACAAAAGCATAATCATATGATAGCATTCATCAGTAAATGCTATCTCAGCTCCTCATCAGTCTGAGTTGTCCTCTGTATCTTCCTCTTCTTCCTCATCATCATCATCATCAAACGCATCCTCCTCCTCAGCTTCATCTTCTTCCATATCTCTAGCTGAAGCTTCAGCTGCTCCAGCTCCTTCTCCATGTACTGGTTCTTCTGGCCAAGCTACTACATTATGGAATTCATCCATAGTCCACCTGTGGGCTGGAGGTGTATCATACATCCCCACTATCATCTCAGCAGTGGCCACCTGCCCTCTGTGAATGGACTGCAACTGAGCCCCTATAAGAGACATATACATGTCCCTCATCTGGAATGGCTCTGCTTCATGTGTCTCAGCAGATGTCTGGCTCTGTACTGGCCCTCTCTCTCTACGAGCACGGCGTGGTGGAACTGGCTGAGCTGCATCCTCACCTCCACAGTACTGTCTATAATAAGCCTCATCAATAGCTTTTCTTGGCCTCTCAAATGGTGGAACAGAAGTATCCACCCCAGCTAGCTTGCAAAGGTGAGTAATCAAGGAGGGATGTCCTAATGGTGCTTTGTTGTTTGAGGTGTTGGCGCACATACTAATTTCATCAGCTATCACCTGCCCAATATTAACATTTAAGCTTCTGATAGCACAGTAGATGAATAGTGCCCTGCTGAGAGTAATATCTGACACATGTGAACATGGCTGAATGTTGGCATGAGAAAAACGCCATCCAATACTTTGCAAGAGGAGTCAAATCTGTCCTCCTAATGTTAACCACTGAGCCAGATCTATTCCTTTGGAAGTGTCCTCCAGGTATACACAATACTCTCTCCACATCCTCATAATCAGCACCTTCCTCCATGCTAAGAGCAAACTGACATTGCTCACCAGCCCACACAGTATCCAGGAAATTGTTGATAGAATCAGGATCATACCTGATAGCATGGCCTCTGACATAGCCCAAATAATTCTCAGCTGGATAATCACCAATCTTCTTTGCATTGGTGTAGAATTCCTTCACCACAGCTATGTTGGCAGGTGCAGGATAGGTGGCTAACTTTCCCCAGTCATTCCCTAACACTTGCTCTCCAAATTGAGGAGCAAAGTTAGGTATCATTCCAACCTTTCTCTCCATCAGAAGTCTCCTGTTCTGAACCACCCTAAAGTGCTTCTCATGTTTCCTAGAGAGGAACCTGCTAGAGTGGGGTTGCTCTGGTTCCTTTTCCTTTCTCTTGGTTGCCATGGTTTTCAATCTTTTTCCTGATGAGGATGCCATTCCTACATTCAAAACACAAGCAAAACCACAGAACATGATGTTAATCATTAGTAAAACATAGAACATAACTCCTGTCGAACCTAAACCACCGCTAAGGGCCAGAATTTCCCCTCAGCGCCACCAGCGCCACATTCCAACACGCAAAAATCAGAAAAAACCAAATCTGGCAGAGTGCCGCTCAGCGGTAATTTACCCCTCAGCGGTAACTCTGCAGATTTTTGAAAAATCAGTTTTAAAGCTTCCCTAACTCCACCCAAATGCAATTTTCAGTTTTCCAGTTCATAATCATGCAGTTTAATCGGTTCAAACATCAAATATATCATCAAATCATGCATAGAAATCAAAACCCCTAAATATTCATGCTTTGACAATCACATTCAAATTCAAGAACCCTAGAATGAACAAAATGCATTTTACTTACTTGGGTGGAGATACTAGATGCAATGAGAATGCCTTCAAACTAGAATGCTCTCTTCCAACCCCAAACTTTGATGGCACACTAGTGAAAAAGTGAATAGAAGAGAGATTTTCTTAAGAGGGAAGAGTGAAAAGATGTGGAAAACCTAGGAGAAGGTGTGTGGAAGTGTTTGTGCAGAGAGAAGTCTGGAAATAAACCCTAAAACGCAGCTTGGGGTATAAAAATACCCTAATGGGCTCGGGTCCCGCTAAGGGGAACTAAAGCCCAGTCTGCGAGAGTACCGCTCAGCGGTAAAATACCGCTCAACGGCACTTTCGTGATGTGCTCCTCTCCTTCTTTTCTTGACCTACGTGCCTTCCCTACATGTCCCTCATAGGTTCCCTGCAATTCAATGTTAAAAATGCTTATGCAAACCCTAACTAAAATAAACAAACAAAAACAATCAATCAACTGGGTTGCCTCCCAGGTAGCGCTTGTTTAACGTCACGAGCCTGACCCAAATTCCACCAGCACCCATCAGTAGATGCAAAATTTTCTTACCAACACCCATCAGCAGGTGTTACAAACCTAGCATCCTCCAGTAGATGCTTAACCACCTAGCATCCTTCAGTAGATGCTGGATCCAACAAAAATAATTACAGAATAATATCCACAATTTAAAAGTTACAAAACCAAATCAAAAGTTTTTAAATCCACTGGGTTGCCTCCCAGCAAGCGCTCTTTTAACGTCATTAGCTTGACCCAGTAAAGTTCAAGTTCCATCTTCTGTATAGTTAATGATGTCTTTCCACCAACTTCTCAACTGCTTCCTTTGGACTGTTTTGGTTCTTCTAGAATAAGGAGACTCTATCTCTATCATCTCCTTCTCTTTAAAGCCCTTCACAACCCACAACTTGTTCTTTAGTCTCACATGTGTGCCAAGTTGGGGTCCTCTTTTCTTCCAGTCTCTAGGACTTGCTTCTCCTCTTCCAATATCTTCTTCCTTGGGTACCTGAAACAACAAACAATGGTTACCTGAAACCTCAAGATTTTCTTCTTTACGGCTAGTCATGGGTGCATCTCGAAATGCAGCTTTATAACTAGCTTCTTCCTCCTTTGCTTGCGTCTCATCTTTGAAGACATCTACCACCACTCTCTCCTCTCTGTCCTGGAGCACCACTATACCTTCATTTACATCTATAATAGCCCTGGCCGTTTTCATAAACGGTCTTCCAAGTATGATAGGTATCTTCTCGGTCTCCATCTTCATCACCACAAAGTCTGCCAAGAACTGAAGTTTGCCAACACAAACTATAATGTCCTCTACAATTCCACTTGACTCCTTTGAAGATCCATCGGCCATTACTATTCTAACCTTTGCAGGTTTCATTTTAACCTTGCCGATTTGCTCCAGTAAAGAATAAGGCATCAAGTTAACACTTGAACCTAAATCAAGGAGAGCTTTCTTTACCTTTTTCTTCCCTATAGTACAAGGGATAGAAAAGCTGCCTGGATCAGATGCTTTAGGAGGGAATGGCTCTTTTTTAACAGCTATACACTTCTTTGCTTCCTCACCTCTACGTCTTTTCTTTGTAGAGATGTTCTCATCAGATTTTGTGTAAACTGTGATTTTCTGTAGAATCTGCTCCCAAGGTGCTTCATTATCCAACATATTAAATAATTCTGTGAAATCCATTTGTTTCTCTTGATTTATTGGAAAAGGAAAATTATTTTCACTCTCTATTTCTCTTCTTTCTTCTGTATCTTCTTCTTCTAACTCAATTATCTCCTCATTCACACTCTTTACCACTTTGCACTCTTCTCTGGGTTAACCTCAGTATTAGCCCCAAAACTTTTGTTTGGTCTTTCTTCCAATTGCTTGGTAATCTAACCCATCTGAATCTCAAAATTCTTTATAGCAGCTTCAGTGCTCTTTTGAGAAGATTCAGTTTTCTGTATGAATTGCTGAAGAGTTTCTTCCAACCTTGCTTGTCTTTCATTAAGCATAGATAATTGTTGCCACAAGGTTGGTTGCTGCTGCTGCTTATTATATTGATTTGCTTGCCCAGTTTGTCCTTGACCAATACTTGGGTGTGGTTTCCACCCTTGATTATAATTCCCTTGACGATATGGAAATTGATTAGCCATGAAATTAACATCCTCCACGGCTTCCACTGGAAAAGCACATTGACCATTGATATGGTCACCTCCACATAATTCGCACAACTGGGTTTGTACCTGTGCAGCAGTTTTCAACTCTTTAGGTAATTGTGCAAGAGTTTTAGTCAGAGTCTCCAACTGTTGAGTTAGAATTTTATTTTGAGCTAGCAAGGCATCATGCGTTTGTAATTGAAGAACCCCTTTTTGTTGCATAGGAGCTCCTCTCTCACTGTGAAGCTCATTATCACTAGTAGCCATGTTTTCTATAATTTCTGTGGCTTCCTCTGGAGTTTTCCATTTAATATTGCCTCCTGCTGAAGGATCAAGCATCATCTTGGTTTGTGAACCAAGCCCTCCAAGGAAAGTTAAGACTACTTCTTGTTCTTCAAAGCCATGCGTGGGTGTTTTTCTTAGCAGACTTTTGTATCTATCCCATGCATGTCCCAGCGATTCTTCCATGCCCTGCTTAAATGAAGATATGTCTTGCTTGCCTTTTGTCACCTTTGATTGTGGAAAGTACTTGTTCAAAAACTTTGTTACCACTGCTTCCCACTCTGTGAAACTTCCTTCTGGAAAAGAGTTCAACCAAAGCTTAGCATTGCCTCCCAATGAGAAAGGAAACAAACTAAGTTTGATTGCTTCGTCTGGCACCCCATTGATTTTCACTGTGTTGCAAATTTCATTAAATGTAGTAAGGTGCTCATATGGGCTTTCATGAGATAACCCATTAAATTGATTACTCTTCACCAGTTGGATCAGTGCTGGTTTGACCTCCATATTAGCTGCATTGACTCTAGGTCTAGCTATGCTGTTAAAGTGTTGAGGTCCAGCTATATTGGTGTAATCAGCAAGAGTTCTTCTGATATTATTATTCTCCATATTTTCTGTATTGTCAGAACCTTGTGGTGATGGTTGCAACAGAGTTTCCGGAGGAGGGAAAAGTTCTCTAGATGTTCTGATTCTTCTCCTCCGTCTACTGTCTTCTAATCCTTCAAGCAGAGGTTCTGTTGTTTTCTTGCTCCTAGTTCGAATTGCCTCCTGCATACACAAGAACACAAAACCCTAGAAAAGATTTGGTTAGCACAAAAAGATATAAGAGAAGATATAAGATCCAGAAAATAAAAAACAGAAAAATAAAATAAAATAAAATAAAAACAAAAATAAAACAGAAAAATATAAACAAAAAATAAAAATTCGAAATTTGAAAATAAAATAAAAATAAAAACAGAAAACAGAAAACAGAAAAAAAAAAAACAGAAAACAGAAAAATAAAATAAAATCAAATCAAATAAAATACAAACTGAAAAATATAAACAGAAAAATAAAATAAAAATAAAAATTCGAAATTTAAAAATAAAATAAAAAAAAATAAGTCAAAGATAATCAATAATCACACAAATTAACCAGTTAAACCATGAATCCCCGGCAACGGCGGCAAAAACTTGATGGACAAATTTATGAACACCAAATTATGATGTCACAAACTTGTTTCACAATCGGCAAGTATGACCGAATCGTTCAAGTAATAAAACTTGGTAAGACCAAGTATTGTTCTTCCCAAAGGACTCATGGCCTAGTTTAGTTATGTGGTTTCTTGATTAACTAAGACTTACAAACGAAATATTTGGGTTTAAAATGCAAGACAGAAAATAAACATGTATGCATGAATTTTGATCAATGGCAAAGACAAAAGATAAACACTTTCAATGGAATATATGAATGAATATGTTGTTGGGGGTCAATTTCATCTCATCCACTCTCATACATTTTAGGAATTCAACATTCAAATCATCATTGTTAGTGCCACTCTCTAAAGTACCATTCTAGATGGCTTCTCCCTAATCAAATAGTTCATACAATTCCTAGCATTCCTAATGATTAGTTTATTTTGCGCAGGAGCTTAAGGCAACCAATATACTATTGGGAGAAATTCCCCAGATCTAGACTTCCCCGTACGTGCCCGTATCGACAAAACCAATGATCATGCATTGAATGAGTTAAACAATGCAAGCATTAATCAAAGAGGAAAAACCCTAACTAATGATGAAAGAAAGCATATGTCTTAATTGAAAGATGTAAACAACAGATTCCATATATGAGAGTTTCAAAAGATTACATTGATTCCCCAACAAACATACAAGATTTAGTTCACCATAGTCATGGTGAATCTAGATGAATAACAATGAAAGAATGAAAGAATAAACCCTAAAAAGGTGAAGAGGAAGCCTCAGCATCCAAGATCCTCCTTCAAAGGGGTGGAAGAGAGAGTGTTTGCCTCGTTTCTGCCAAAGATGCCTAACCCTAGGAAATCCTAAAGCTTATATATCATTCGTAAATTACAAAAAGTCAAGTCCAAGCCCATTAAAGTGCCGCTCAGCGGTAAAATACCGCTCAGCGGTGAGTGCGTGACTGGTTTTCTCCCCTCAGCGGCCATTTTGCCCCTCAGCGGACCTCCCGCAAGCACCTGAGTGCCGCTCAGCGGTAAACTGCCGCTGAGCGGTGACTTCGGCTTCTCCTTTTTGCACTTTTTGTTGTCTTTTCTGATTTCACTTCTCTCCTTCTTCACTTCTTTCACCAAATTCACCTTAAAACCTGCACAAAAACACTGAAATCAAGCATAAACCTGTCCAGCTCTCTTATTTCTGAAAATATCAATAAAAGGCATGATTTCAAGCTAGTTTTTAAGTGTAAAGGTTGCTTTTAGTATGAATTTTAAGCATGAAAATAACAGTTTTTCAACTGTTATCACCTGTCCGCCAGTTGAAGAGCCATTCTGGTTGGTTTGATTTCCAAACCTTTAATTGTTCTACACATGGATAACGACATTAAATTAATGCTAGCTCCCAAATCAATCAATGCTCTTCCAACTTCCAAGTCTCCTATGGTGCATGGAATAGTGAAGCTTCTTGGATCTTTAAGCTTAGGAGGTAATTTCTGTATGATTGCACTGCAGTTACCCTGTACCTTGATAGTTTCCTTCTCAATGTATTTGTTTTTCTTTGTAAGCAGTTCCTTCAAAAATTTTGCATATGATGGCATCTGTTGCAATGCTTCAGAGAATGGTATAGTGATCTCCAGCTTCTTAAATAGCTCCATGAATCTTTCCAGTTGTTTTTCTTTCTCCTTCCTTGAATAGCTCTTTGGATAAGGAAGTGGTTTTTCAAACTCTCTTTCTTTTTGTCTCTCATCTCTCTCTTCTCTCTCTTTTTTTTTTCTTTCTTTTCATCTTCTTCTTTCTTTTTTTCTCTCTCAACTCTTTCTTTCCACTCACATGTTTCTTTTTCACTCTCATTTTCTTTCTCCTCTCTTTCTTTTTTTCTCTCCTCTAGCACCTTACCACTTCTGGTCACAATAGTTTTACACTCCTTTATGATATTACCATTTTTCATCTTGTCAACTATTCGCTCAATATGGATCTTCATATTTTCAAATGCAACTTCCACATTCTTACAATAAGATGCATTCGTCTTCAAGAATTTTTGGAAAGTCTCGTCAAGTTTGGTTGTCTTCTCAGATGGAGTAGATTGCATTTGCCATTTTTGCTGTTGCCATTGAACCATTGAAACCTTTTGTATTTCTTGTGGTAATTGAGAAAGTTTCATAATTACTTCTTCGAACTGTTGAGAAATAATTTTATTTTGAATAAGCAGAGCATCAACAACTCCTTCTAACTAAGATATCTGCTTTCACTGTTGAGTTCATTGTCACTAGTAGCCATATTGTCAATGATTTTTGTAGCTTCCTCTGGAGTTTTCCATTTGATATTTCCTCCTGCTGAGGCGTCAAGCATCATCTTGTTTTGTGAACCAAGACCTCCAAGGAAGATTAGGACTACTTGCACATCGTCAAAGCCATGCGTGGGTGTCTTTCTTAATAAGCTTTTATACCTGTCCCATGCATGCCCCAGTGATTCCTCCATGCCTTGCCTGAATGATGAAATCTCTTGCTTCCCTTTATTTACTTTTGATTGTGGAAAGTATTTGTTTAGGAACTTGGTAACCACTGCTTCCCACTCTGTAAAGCTTTCTTCTGGAAAAGAATTTAACCAAAGTTTAGCGTTGCCTCCTAATGAGAATGGAAACAAGCTAAATTTGATTGCTTCGTCCGGCACCCCATTTATTTTCACCGTGTTGCAAATCTCATTAAAAGTTGTGTGGTGCTCATATGGGCTTTCGTGAGACAACCCATTAAATTGATTACTCTTCACCAGTTGAATTAATGCTGGCTTAACCTCCATGTTGACTGCATTGACCCTTGGTCTTGCTATGCTGTTAAAGTGTTGAGGTCCAGCTATATTTGTGTAATCTGCAAGAGTTCTTCTGGCATTATTATTCTCCATATTTTCAGTGCTATGTTCAGAACCTTGTGGTGATGGTTGTAACAGAGTTTCCGGAGGAGGAAAAAGTTCTCTAGATGTACGGATTCTTCTCCTCCGTCTACTCTCGTCTAAACCTTCAAGAAGAGGTTCTGCAGTTTTCTTGCTCCTAGTTCGGATTGCTTCCTGCATACACAAGAAAACAAAACCCTAGAAAAATTGGTTAGCACAAAAAGATATAAAAGAAGATATAAGATAAGAGTAAGAAGATAAAATAAAAACAGAAAAAATAAAAACAGAAAATAAAATAAAATAAAATAAAATAAAAATAGAAAAAATAAAAAACAGAAATTCAAAATTCAAAATTCAAAATTCAAGTCAAAGATAATCAATAATCACACAAATGAACTAGTTAAACCACGAGTCCCCGGCAACGGCGCCAAAAACTTGATGACAAATTTATGAACACCGAAAAACGGCGCCACAAACTTGTTTAACAATCGGCAAGTGTGACCGAATCGTATCAAGTATTAAAACTAGGTAAGACCAAGTATCTTTTTCCCAAAGGACTCACGGCCTAGTTAGTTATATGATTTGTTGATTATTTAAGACTTGTAAACAATTGATTGTAGGTTTCAATGCAAGAGACGGTAATTAAATATGTATGCATGAATTTGATCAATGGAGAAAAATAGAATACAAACACTTCAATGAATTAGATGGATGAGTATGTTGTTGGGGTTATCAATTTATCTTATCCACTCTCATATACTTTTAGGAATTCATCATTCTTATCATCAATGCTAATGCCACTCTCTAAATCACCTTGCAAGAAGGCCTATCCTTAATTACGAGTTCATACAATTCCTAGCATTCCTAGTAATTAGTTCTTAAAGTGCAGGAGCTTAAAGGCAACCAATATGCTATTGGGAGAAATTCCCCGGATCTAGACTTCCCCGTACGTTCCCGTATCGACAAAATCAATAATCATGGCAATGAATGAGTTAAACAAAGCAAGCAATAAGCAAAGAGGAAAAACCCTAGCTAAAGATTAAAGAAAGCATATATCTTAATATAAGACATTAAATCAAATTCCATATATGAGAGTTTCATAAGACTACATTGATTCCCCAACAACAATACAAGGTTTAGTTCACCATATTCATGGTGAAACTAGATGAACAGTAATGAAAGAATGAAAGATAAAACCCTAGAAAGAGGAGGAGGTAGCCTGAGCATCCAAGATCTTCCTTCAAGGGGTGGAAAAGAGAGTGTTTGCTTCGTCTTTGCCAAAGATACAAACCCTAGGACGTCCTAAAGCTTATATACTATTCTAAAATTACAGAAAATTAGGCCCAAGCCCAAAAATAGTACCGCTCAACGGTAAGTGCGTGAGTTGTTTTCTCCCCTCAGCGGCCTTTTCACCCCTCAGCAGAGCCAACGTGACTGCCTGAGTGCCGCTCAGCGGTAAACTACCGCTCAGCGGCAGTTGCGGCTTCTCCTTTTGCACTTTTTGATGTCTTTTTTTATTCCATCTTTATCCTTCTTCACATCTTTCACAAAATTCACCTTAAAACCTGCATAAAAACACTGAAATCAAGCATAAACCTGTCCAGCTCTCTTATTTCTAAAAATATGACCAAAAGCATGTGATGAATCAATATTTTATTGATTTCACTTAGTTTATTGTACCGGATTTAATCAAGGAATTGTGCTTGAATGTACAGTATTATCCTATTTTTCCTAATTGTGCTAAATTTGATCGGAAATTCTTATTTTAACTAATTTGAATTATCTGAGCTAATTATTTTACAAGGAAAATTTGGAGATACAATTTGGGACATTTGAAGGTTAAATGAGAAATGGCAATTGAGCCCAATGCATCTCAGTCATTTCAATTTTCGCACAGTGCTGCGTGAATGTTGTGTCAACTTGTGTGTCCTCGTTTGAGTTCAATTCTTATCCGTTTTCCATGCAATTTTTTTCATAGTTTCGTATGGATGTCTATTTTTACGTATAGTTTTTATTTTGTTTAAATTCGTTCTGTGCTGTTCCCAGTATTTTTTTTTACTCCCCTATGTCAGTCCAATGCTTACTGTTTGAGTGATTTCTAATCTATTTGCATTTGCTTACTTTTGGGCACTTGTGGTGGCTAGAAATTGATAATTGGACAGTGCTAAAACCTCCCAACACTCTTAAACAAGGCATACAACAGCTTGGCTTGATTGAATAGCAAAGAAAAAAAAAGCAGCCACATGCACATCACAGCCCACATGGAAAGCTTTTGGATTTTAAAATTGGAAACTGGAGTGTCACGGCTTGGGCTGCAAATAAGCTCACGGCCCATGGAAAATCAATTTTGAAGCTCCAGCTGCCACTTGGGAAAAAGCACACGGACACTGGATGAATGAAGGGGTGTCAAAAGCAAGGTCCAGCAAGAGAGGGCTGCACCTTCACGCCCACGGTCCAGCAGAGGAGGTGTAGGTTTTTGGGGGGCATCCAGCCGCCACTCTTTAAGGGGATTTTTGGTTTTCTTTATGCTTTGGGCTTGAAAAACACATGGTCTTGTTTTTTTTGGTTTACGGGATGGAGAATGGTTGAGGTGTGCTCCAGCCGCCACCCTCACTGAAGGATTCTCGGACTTTTGACTCTTGGTTTTTAGAACGTTGCTTTTGGAGATAGGAGGACTGCATCCAGCCGCCACCTTGGAGGCACACGTTCACTAGCCACCACCAAAGGAAGAACACGGAGAACTAGAGGGATGGTTGGATGGGAGAGCATTTGGGCTACAAGTGTACACGGTTTGGGGTTTTGCTCATGTTGTTTTACTTCATTTAAGTGTTTGTTTTTACTACCATTTTGCTGCAACATGTTGACTTATTATAGCAGCTTGAATGTGTTGTATTTTAATTCTTGAACTGGTGGAATGTACTGCTATTTTACTGGTTAATGACTGAAAATTTACTAGCATTGGCTTATCTTTGCAAATTAAGTTCTTTACACAAGCATGATTTAAATTTGGTTCTCTTTGATTTACTGTGTTGCAAATTGATAAGGGTGTTCTCGGTTCATTGCATTTCCAGTAGCAAAATTTTATCTCTTTTGGTTTGTTAGATGATTGAGGAGTGTAGGTACTGTCACGTGGTGCAAGGGTCTTCATATAAAAAAAAAATCCTTCTTCTAGAACTATAACATTAGCATTTAGTGAAAGCTTGTGGGACCTTTTCTTTTCAACTCTTTTTGACTTCTACTTAATTGTGTTGGAGGAGTAGATAGACACGACCATTTGAGTGGTAAGTGCACATCATTGCTTAGGTGGATAACATTTGTTTTTCAATTTGGAAGGAAAAGGTGAAGAAGTGTAAGATGGATGGGTAGGATGTGTAGTGGGTAGGATGTGTAGTGGATAGAAAGCACGGTTTTTGGGAGGAAGAAGTGAAGTGGTTATTACGTGTTGTGAGTTGAGGCCCTGCAGCTGGAAGAAATAAAGAGAAAGTTGAATTGTTTTGGTAGAGTTAGGAGAGGTAATGTGGAGTGTGCAGCTGCTGCCATGTGTACAAGAATCCACTTACGGTTGATGCACTCATCTTGTAATGTTGAATTTCCAATTTAGTTTTCTTTTTTTTTTGTTCATCTACAATTTTAATTTAATGCATTAATTTAATTTACTGTTTCTAAAATGTAATTTCTGTTTTACTGTTTTTATTTTACTGCAGTAATTTTGATTCTGTTTTTAATGTTTTACTATTTTTACTGTTTTCTGTATTTACTGTTTTCTGTATTTTATGTTTTTCTGTATTTTCGTTTTTACTGTTCCAAATTTATTTTCACTGTTTCATGTAACTGTATTTTCGTTTTTACTGTTTTAATTTCGTTTTACTGTTTTGAATTTTATTTCAACGCTTTTAAATTTTACCGCAACCAAAAAAATCACAAACCCCCCCTTTTTCCGTGTGTGATCTGAGACTGAACCGCAATATTGGTCCTTGTGAGACGACCTAGGAGTCACTTCCTAGCACTATACTGCATTCTTTTATGCACAACTTTTGTGAGAGGTGCGACCCTCTTATCAGCATGATTTCAAGCTAGTTTCTAAGTGTTAAAGGTTGCTTTTAGTATCAATTTTAAGCATGAAAATAACAGTTTTTCAACTGTTATCAATGATCATGACATCGAATGAGTTAAACAATGCATGCTATGAGCAAAGAGGAAAAGCCCTAACAATTAATGAAAGAAAGCATGTATCTTATAAAAGATCTTGAAGAACAAATTCCATTACATGAGAGTTTCTAAGGATTTACATTGAATCCCCAACAACAAAATAAGTTTAGTTCAACATATTCATGGTGAAACTATATGAAATACAATGAAAGAGTGAAAAGATAGAACCCTAGAAAGTGAGAAATGAGCCTTAACATCCAAAATCCTCCTCCAAGGGGTGACAAAATGCGTTTCTACTTCGTCCCAAAAAGATCCCTGACCTAGGTTAGCTAAAACCTTATATAAATTCTAAAAAATACAGAAAAGTAGGCCCAAGCCCAAAAAAGTGGCGTTCAGCGGTAGTAGCGCGTGATCAATTCTTCCCCTCAGTGATGCCAACGAGTTCTTGAGAGTGTCGCTCAGTGGTAATTGGCGCTTAGCGGTACTTGCGGTTTCTCTTCTTTTGCACTTTTTGTGTCCTTTTCTGATTCCATCTGTGATCCACTTTACTTCTTTCATCAAATTCATCTCAAAACCTACAAAAACAAGGAAATTAAGCATAAAACCTGTTCAACTCTCGTATTTCCAAAAACATAAGCAAAAACTTGATTTCAAGCTATTTTCTAAGTCTTAAAGGTTGCTTTTAATATAGAATTTAAGTGTAAAAATAATAGTTTTTCAATTGTTATCAGAACCCCAAAATTAGAACTTTGCTTGTCCTCAAGCAAACAAGATGTAACTCAATCTTCCACCAATTCATTCAATGGTTCACCACATTCAAAAATCCTTCTTTCAAGATAAGTAAATACTCAACTTAGCTCATCACCAAGACCTCAATCAAGATATGCACATGCTTTTAGTGTCCACTCAATCACATAATATCCAACAAATGCTATTATCATGAATGATCAATCTACTAAGCAAAGATGTTCTAATGTGTTCATTGAATCTAACCTCATCAGATAAAGTTTTTCACTCAAACACACAAGTGTATAAGAGGTATTCACTCATTCACTCTACTATTACAATGTCACATGAATCAATTTTGCCTTTCATTTAACTACAATCAAATACATTTACAAGTAAGCATCATCATAAGGACTTCCAATGGCTTATAATGCGGCTGCGCTAACAATAAAAATTGGTTTTTCTGGATCACAAAACCCTTGAGTTAAGAGAATCATCTAAACACAATCATTCTTAATTATTCCCAACTTTCTTTTGCATTGAGCTTTTCTTTTCTTTTTCTTTTGCTTTTCACATGCTTAACTTTTAGCTCAATGCTTTTTATTTTCCCTTTCTATTTTCCAACAACCCTAAACTTGAACATTTATCAATACCACAAAATGTTTTCAACTTAACTCAAGGTAAAGATTTTCACAAAGAGGGTTTTCTATCTTGTTCAAGGCTATGGGTTCAAAGGATAGAACACACAGTGTTCTCTTTTGATTGGGTTAAAATCATACATTTGGCTAACAAAAAGGGTTACCAACAAATGGCCTTGATCATATGATGCACACAAGCAAATTCTTCAATCATAGAAAACCTGGGAAAAGTCATTCATGCTTTCAAAGTAATAGCATTCAACAACAACTCTGGAGCTCAAAATCTCACATATCAGCTCATTCACATTCCACATACACATCATGCTTAGCATCATAATCACAATCACAATATCATGCATTTGTTCACAAAGCTTGTGAACCACCTGTATAAGCATATAATGTGCACATTCTCAATCATCAATCAAGATCAAAACATCATCAAGCATTACTTATCAAACAATAATCACAAGGAAACCATCATAACAGTCAAGTTTCAAATTGAGTACATCAACCCTATTCTAAAAACAGAAGCTAATAAGTTCAATATTACAAAACCAAAGATAGAAAAGATCCTACTCTAGTGCTGATAGCATTCATCAGGAAATGCTATCCCAGCTCCTCATCAACTTGTGCTGTCATCTGTATCTTCCTCCTCTTCATTATCTTCAACATCCTCAAATGCGTCATCATCATCATCACCTTCATCTTCCTCCATAGTTGAAGCTTCAGCTACTCCAACTCTGCTACCCTGGGCGTTTTCCTCTGGCCATGCCACCACATTATGGAAGTCGTCCAAAGTCCACCTGCTTGCTGGGGGTGTATCATACATCCCAATGATCATCTCAGCAGTGGCCACCTTCCCTCTATGGATGACTGCATCTAGGCATCTATGAGAGACATATACATGTCCCTCATCTGGAATGGCTCTGCATCATGAGTCTCTACAGATGCCTGACTCTGTGCTGATCCTCTCCCTCTACGAGAACGGCGTGGTGGAACTAGATGACTTGCCTCCTCACCTCTACAATACTGCCTATAATAAGCCTCATCAATAGATTT
Source organism: Vigna umbellata (assembly GCF_029865625.1). Lineage (NCBI taxonomy): Eukaryota > Viridiplantae > Streptophyta > Magnoliopsida > Fabales > Fabaceae > Vigna > Vigna umbellata. The sequence goes on along the minus strand of NC_142167.1, from coordinate 25,106,237 downwards.
TCTTGGCCTCTCAAATGGTGGAGCAGAAGTATCCACCCCAGCTATCTTGCATAGGTGCGTAATCAAGGAAGGATACCCTAAAGGTGCCTTGTTGTTCATCGTGTTGGCATACATCTGTATTTCATTGGCAATCACTTGGCCAATGTTAATGCTCATATTTATGAGCACACAATAGAGGAGAAGTGCCCTGTTGACAGTGATGTCTGAAACATGAGAACACGGCTGAATGTTGGCATGAGAGAATGCCATTCAATATTTTGCAAGGGAAGTCAAATCAGTCCTCCTAATGTTAACCACTGCACTATTTTTGTTCCTCTGGAAATGTCCTCCAGTAACACATAGAACACTCTCCACATCATCAAAATCAGTGCCTTCCTCCATACAGAGAGGAAACTAGCACTGCTCTCCAACCCATTAAGTACCCAAAAAGTTGTTGATAGAGTTAGGATCATACCTAATAGCGTGGCCTTTAACATAGCTTAGGTAATCCTCAACCAGATAATCACCCAACCTTCTTGCATTGGTGTAAAATTCCTTTACTACTACTATATTGGATGGTGCAGGGTATGTGGCTAGCCTCCTCCAATTTCTTCCCATCAGTTGCTCTCCACACTAAGGAGCAAAGTTAGGTATCATTCCAACTTTCCTCTCCATCAGAAGTCTCCTATCTTGAACAATCCTAAAATGCTTCTCATGTTTGCGAGATAAGAACCTACTAGAATGAGGTTGGTCTGGTTCCTTGTCTTTCCTCTTGGAAGCTGTAGTCTTCAATCTTTTTCCTGAAGAGGATGTCATCCCTACATCAAACACAAATTACAAAACCACAAGAGATGTTGTTAATCATTAGTAAACCACAAACAACACCCCAAATCCATGCTAAACCACTGCTGAGGGTCACAAGAACCCCTCAACACTTCCCAACTCTCCCACATGCAATTTTTATACTTCCAGACCAAAATCAAGCATTTTAATCGGTTCAAACATCATTTAATTCATCAAATCATGCATAGAAATCAAAATCCCTAAAGAATCATGCTTTGAACATCCATATCCATACCAATTCATGCTTTCAACAACCCTAGAATGAAAAATGCATGACTTACTTGGGTGGAGATGCTAGATGAGTAGAGAATGCTCTATAAATGTGAAGAACTCAGCCCCAACAACAATCCTCTCTCAAAAACCCAAACTTAGATGGAAAACTAGTGAGAAAGTGAGTAGAAGAGAGATTTTGTAAAGGGGAATGAAGGGAAAAGTGTAGAGAACTCTTAGAAAAGTGTTTAAAAGTGTGTGAGAGGAAAGAAATTTGAAAATAAAACGAAAACCGCACCCTAGGGTATAAAAATATCCTAATGGGCTCAGGTCCCGCTAAGGGCAACCCCAAAAACCAATCTACAGTGATACAGGTCAGCGGAAATTTCCGCTGAGCGGCACTTGCGAGTGATAACAGTTGAAAAACTGTTATTTTCATGCTTAAATTGATACTAAAAGCAACCTTTAACACTTAGAAACTAGCTTGAAATCATGCTTTTATTCATATTTTCAGAAATAAGAGAGCTGGACAGGTTTATGCTTGATTTCAGTGTTTTTGTGCAGGTTTTAAGGTGAATTTGGTGAAAGAAGTGAAGAAGGAGAGAGATGGATTCAGAAAAGACATCAAAAAGTGCAAAAGGAGAAGCCGCAACTGCCGCTCAGCGGCAGTTTACCGCTGAGCAGCACTCAGGAGTTCACGTTGGAACCGCTGAGGGGCAAAATGGCCGCTGAGGGGAAGAAACTACTCACGCACTTACAGCTGAGCGGCACACTTATGGGCTTGGGCCTGAATTTTCTGTAATTTTAGAATAGTATATAAGCTTTAGGACGTCCTAGGGTTTGTATCTTTGGCAGAAACGAAGCAAACACTCTCTCTTCCACCCCTTTGAAGGAGGATCTTGGATGCTCAGGCTACCTCTTCACCTTTCTAGGGTTTTATCTTTCATTCTTTCATTATTGTTCATCTAGGTTCACCATGAATATGGTGAACTAAACCTTGTATGTTTGTTGGGGAATCAATGTAATCTTTTGAAGCTCTCATATATGGAATTTGTGCTTGCATCTTAATCTAAGACTTATGCTTTCTTTCATAATTAGTTAGGGTTTTTCCTCTTTGCTCAATGCTTGCTTTGTTTAACTCATTCAATGCATGATTATTGATTTTGTCGATACGGGAACGCACGGGGAAGTCTACATCCGGGGAATTTCTCCCAATAGTATATTGGTTGCCTTAAGCTCCTGTGCTAGAAAAACTAATTATTAGGAATGCTAGGAATCGTATGAACTCGTAATTAGGGAGAAGCCTTCTTGAAAGGTAATTTAGAGAGTGGCATTAACAATGATGACTTGAATGTTGAATTCCTAAAATATATGAGAGTGGATAAGATGAAATTGACCCCCAACAACATATTCAACCTCATGCATACATGTTTATTTTCGTCTTTTGCATAGTAAAATCCAATTATTTTGTCTTAAGTCTTAGCTAATCAACAAATCACATAACTAAACTAGGCCGTGAGTCCTTTGGGAGAACGATACTTGGTCTTATCGAGTTTATTACTTGAAACGATTCGGTCATACTTGCCGATTGTTAAACAAGTTTGTGACATCATATTTTGGTGATCATAAATTTGTGCAACAAGTTTTTGGCGCCGTTGCCGGGGACTCTGGTTTAACTAGTTAATTTGTGTGATTATTGATTATCTTTGACTTTAATTTTGAATTTCTGTTTTTTTTATTTTCTGTTTTTATTTTTTCTGTTTTTATTTTTTTCTGTTTATATTTTATTTTATTTTATTTTATATTATTTTCTGTTTTTATTTTTATTTTTCTGTTTTCTGTTTTTATCTTCTCATTTCAAATCTTATATCTTCTCCTATATCTTTTTGTGCTAACCAAATATTCTAGGGTTTTGTGTTCTTGTGTATGCAGGAGGCAATTCGAACTAGGAGCAAGATAACTGCAGAACCTCTTCTTGACGGTTCAGACGAGAGTAGACGGAGGAGAAGAATCCGAACATCTAGAGAACTTTTCCCTCCTCCGGAAACTCTGTTGCAACCATCACCACAAGGTTCTGACTATAGCACAGAAAATATGGAGAACAACAATGTCAGAAGAACTCTTGCTGATTACACCAATATAGCTGGACCTCAACACTTTAACAGTATAGCTAGACCTAGAGTCAATGCACCTAATATGGAGGTCAAACCAGCACTGATCCAACTGGTGAAAAGCAACCAATTCAATGGGTTATCTCATGAAAGCCCATATGAGCACCTCACTACATTCAATGAGATTTGCAATACAGTGAAGATTAATGGGGTGCCAGATGAAGCGATCAAACTTAGCTTGTTTCCTTTCTCATTGGGAGGCAATGCTAAACTTTGGTTGAATTCTTTCCCAGAAGGAAGTTTCACAGAGTGGGAAGCAGTGGTGACAAAGTTTTTAAACAAGTACTTTCCACAATCAAAGGTGACAAAAGGCAAGCAAGAGATTTCTTCATTTAGGCAAGGCCTGGAAGAATCACTGGGGCATGCATGGGATAGATACAAAAGTTTGCTAAGAAAAACACCCACGCATGGCTTTGAAGAACAGGAAGTAGTCTTAACTTTCCTTGGAGGGCTTGGTTCACAAACCAAGATGATGCTTGATGCCTCAGCAGGAGGCAATATTAAATGGAAAACTCCAGAGGAAGCCACATAAATTATAGAAAACATGGCTACTAGTGATAATGAGCTGCACAGTGAGAGAGGAGCTCCTACGCAACAAAAAGGAGTTCTCCAATTACAGACAAATGATGCCTTGCTAGCTCAAAACAAAATTTTAACTCAACAGCTGGAGACTCTTACTAAAACTCTTGCACAATTACCCAAAGAGTTATAGACTGTTGCACAGGTAGAATCCCAGTTGTGCGAATTGTGTGGAGGTGACCATATTAATGGTCAATGTGCCTTTCCAGTAGAAGCTGTAGAGGATGTAAACTACATGACCAATCAATACCGTCAAGGGAACTATAATCAAGGGTGGAAACTGATAACAGTTGAAAAACTGTTATTTTCATGATTAAAATTGACACTAAAAGCAACCTTTACACTTAGAAACTAGCTTGAAATCATGCTTTTCTTCATATTTTTAGAAATAAGAGAGCTGGACAGGTTTATGCTTGATTTCAGTGTTTTTGTGCAGGTTTTAAGGTGAATTTGGTGAAAGAAGTGAAGAAGGTGAGAGATGGAATCAGAAAAGACATCAAAAAGTGCAAAAGGAGAAGCCGAAGTCACCGCTCAGCGGCAGTTTACCACTGAGCGGCAATCAGGAGCTTACGGGAGATCCGCTGAGGGGCAAAATGGCCGCTGAGGGGAAGAAACGTCTCACGCACTTACCGCTGAGCGGTACTTTACCGCTGAGCGGCACTTTTATGGGCTTGGACCTAATTTTCTGTAATTTACGAATAATATATAAGCTTTAGGGTTTCCTAGGGTTAGGTATCTTTGGCTGGAACGAAGCAAACACTCTCTCTTCCACCCCTTTGAAGGAGGATCTTGGATGCTGAGGCTTCCTCTTCACCTTTTTAGGGTTTTATCTTTCATTCTTTCATTGTTATTCAGCTAGGTTCACCATGAATATGGTGAACTAAACTCTGTATGTTTGTTGGGGAATCAATGTAATCTTTTGAAGCTCTCATATATGGAATTTGTTTTTACATCTTTTATTTAAGATCTATGCTTTCTTTCATCATTAGTTAGGGTTTTTCCTCTTTGCGTAATGCTTGCATTGTTTAACTCATTCGATGCATGATTATTGGTTTTGTCAATACGGGTGCGTACGGGGAAGTCTAGATCCGGGGAATTTCTCCCAATATTATATTGGTTGTCGTTAAGCTCCTACACTTATGAACTAATCATTAGGAATGCTAGGAATTGTATGAACTCGTGATTAGAGAGAAGCCTTCTTAAAAGGTACTTTAGAGAGTGGCATTAACAATGATGATTTGAATGTTGAATTCCTAAAATATATGAGAGTGGATAAGATGAAATTGACCCCCAACAACATATTCATATTTCATTGAAAGTGTTTATCTTTTGCTTTTTGCCATTGATCAAAACTTCATGCATACATATTTAATTTTCGTCTTTTGCATATAAAAATCCAAATATTTCGTCTTTAAGTCTTAGCTAATCAATAAACCACACAACTAAACTAGGCCGTGAGTCCTTTGGGAAGAACGATACTTGGTCTTACCAAGTTTATTACTTGAACGATTCGGTCATACTTGCCGATTGAAAAACAAGTTTGTGACATCATATTTTGGTGTTCATAAATTTGTCCATCAAGTTTTTGGCGCCGTTGCCGGGGACTCTGGTTTAACTGGTTAATTTGTGTGATTGTTGATTATCTTTCACTTTAATTTTGAATTTATATTTTTATTTTCTGTTTTTATTTTTTCGGTTTTATTTTATTTTATTTTATTTTCTGTTTTCTGTTTTTATCTTCTCCTATATCTTTTTGTGCTAACCAAATATTCTAGGGTTTTGTGTTCTTGTGTATGCAAGAGGCAATTCGAACTAGGAGCAAGAAAACAGCAGAATCTCTTCTTGAAGGTCTAGACGAGAGTAGACGGAGGAGAAGAATTCGAACATCTAGAGAACTTTTCCCTCCTCCGGAAACTCTGTTGCAACCATCACCACAAGGTTCTGTTCATAGCACAGAAAATATGGAGAATAATAATATCAGAAGAACTCTTGCTGACTACACCAATATAGTTGGACCTCAGCACTTTAACAGTATAGCTAGACCTAGAGTCAATGCAGCTAACATGGAGGTCAAACCAGCACTGATCCAATTGGTAAAAAGCAACCAATTCAATGGGTTATCTCATGAAAGCCCATATGAGCACCTCACTACCTTAAATGAGATTTGCAACACAGTTAAAATTAATGGGGTGCCAGATGAAGCCATCAAACTTAGCTTGTTTCCTTTCTCATTGGGAGGCAATGCTAAACTTTGGTTAAATTCTTTTCCAGAAGGAAGTTTCACAGATTGGGAAGCAGTGGTGACAAAGTTTTTAAACAAGTACTTTCCACAATCAAAGGTGACAAAAGGCAAGCAAGAGATATCTTCATTTAAGCAGGGCATGGAAGAATCACTGGGGCATGCATGGGATAGATACAAAAGTCTGCTAAGAAAAACACCCACGCATGGCTTTGAAGAACAGGAAGTAGTCTTAACTTTCCTTGGAGGGCTTGGTTCACAAACCAAGATGATGCTGGACGCCTCAGCAGGAGGCAATATTAAATGGAAAACTCCAGAGGAAGCCACAGAAATTATAGAAAACGTGGCTACTAGTGATAATGAGCTACACAGTGAGAGAGGAGCTCCTATGCAACAAAAAGGGGTTCTCCAATTACAGACACATGATGCCTTGCTAGCTCAAAATAAAATTCTAACTCAACAGCTGGAAACTCTGACTAAAACTCTTGCACAATTACCTAAAGAGTTGAAAACTGCTGCACAGGTACAAACCTAGTTGTGCGAATTATGTGGAGGTGACCATATCAATGGTCAATGTGCCTTTCCAGTTGAAGCTGTAGAGGACGTTAATTTCATGGCCAATCAATTTCCATACCGTCAAGGGAATTACAATCAAGGGTGGAAACCACACCCAAGCATTGGTCAAGGACAAACTGGGCAAGCTAGTCAATATAATAAGCAGCAGCAGCAACCAACCTTTTGGCAACAGTTATCTATGCTTAATGAAAGATCAACAAGGTTGGAAGAAACTCTTCAGCAATTCATACAGAAAACTTAATCTTCTCAAAAGAGCACTGAAGCTGCTATAAAGAACTTGGAGATTCAAATGGGTCAGATTACCAAGCAATTGGAAGAAAGGCCGAATAGAAATTTTGGGGCTAATACTGAGGTTAACCCCAGAGAAGAGTGCAAGGTGGTAAAGAGTGTTGATGATGATAAAGTTGAGTTAGATACAGAAGAGAGAAGAGACATAGAAAGCAAAAGTACTTTTCCTTTTCCAATCCATCAAGGGAAACAAATGGACTTCATAGAATTATTCAGAATGGTGGATAATGAAGCACCTTGGGAACAAATTCTACAGCAAATCGCAGTTTACACAAAATCTGATGAAGAAATCTCTACAAAGAAGAGACGTAGAGATGATGAGGCAAAAGAGTGTATAACTGTTAAAAAAGAGTCATTCCCTCCTAAAGCATCAGATCCAGGCAGTTTTTCTATCCCTTGTACCATAGGGAAGAAAAAGGTAAAGAAAGCTCTCCTTGATTTAGGTTCAAGTGTTAACTTGATACCTTATTCTTTACTGGAGCAAATCGGCAATGTTAAAGTGAAACCTGCAAAGGTTAAAATAGTAATGGCCGATGGATCTTCAAAGGAGCCATGTGGGATTGTAGAGGACATTATAGTTTGTGTTGGCAAACTTCAGTTCTTGGCAGACTTTGTGGTGATGAAGATGGAGACAGAGAAGATACCTATCATACTTGGAAGACCGTTTATGAAAACGGCCAGAGCTATTATTGATGTAAATGAAGGTATAGTGGTGCTCCAGGACAGAGAGGAGAGAGTGGTGGTAGACGTCTTCAAAGAGCAAACTGACACTGCTCACCAGCCCATACAATGTCCAGGAAGTTATTAATAGAATCAGGATCGTACCTAATAGCATGGCCTCTGACATAGCCCAAATAATTCTCAGCTGGATAATCACCAATCTTCTTAGCATTGGTGTAAAATTCCTTTACCACAGCTATGTTGGCAGGTGCAGGATAGGTGGCTAGCTTTCCCCAGTCATTCCCTAACACTTGCTCTCCAAATTGAGGAGCAAAGTTAGGTATCATTCCAACCTTTCTCTCCATCAGAAGTCTCCTGTCCTGAACCACCCTAAAGTGCTTCTCATGTTTCCTAGAGAGGAACCTGCTAGAGTGAGGTTGCTCTGGTTCCTTTTCCTTTCTCTTGGTTGCCATGGTTTTCAATCTCTTTCCTGAAGAGGATGCCATTCCTACATTCAAACACAAATACAAAACCACAGAACATGGTGTTAATCATTAGTAAAACATAGAACACAACTCCTTTCGAAGCTAAACCATCGCTGAGGGCCAGAATTTCCCCTCAGCGCCACCAGTGCCACATTCCAACACGCAAAAATTCAGAAAACCCAAATCTGGCAGAGTGCCGCTCAGCGGCAGTTTACCCCTCAGCGGTAACTCTGCAGATTTTTGAAAATCTTGTTTTAAAGCTGTCCTAACTCCACCCAAATGCAATGTTCAGTTTTCCAGTTCATAATCATGCAGTTTAATCGGTTCAATCATCAAATATATCATCAAATCATGCATAGAAATCAAAACCCCTAAATATTCATGCTTTGACAATCACATTCAAAATCAAAAAACCCTAGAATGAACAAAATGCATTTTACTTACTTGGGTGGAGATACTAGATGCAATGAGAATGTTTCCAATCTAAGATACTCTCTTCCAACCCCAAACTTGAATGGAACACTAGTGAGCAAGTGAGTGGAAGAGAAATTTTCAAGAGGAAAGAATGAAAAGATGTGAAAAACCTTGGAAAAGGTATGTGGAAGTGTTTGTGCAGAGAAGAGCTTGGATAGAAAACCTAAAACGCAGCTTGGGGTATAAAAATACCCTAATGGGCTCGGGTCCTGCTAAGGGGAAACTAAAGCCCATCTGCGAGAGTACCGCTCAGCGGCACTTTCGTGATGTGCTCTTCTCCTTCTTTTCTTAACCTACGTGCCTCCCATAATGCCCCTCACTGGTTCCCTGCAATTCAATGTTTAAAATGCTTATGCAAACCCTAACTAAAATAAACAAACAGAAATATTCAATCAACTGGGTTGCCTCCCAAGTAGCGCTTGTTTAACGTCACGAGCCTGACCCAAAATCCACCAACACCCATCAGTAGGTGCAAAATTTTCTTACCAACACCCATCAGTAGGTGTTACAAACATAGTATCCTTCAGTAGATACTTAACCACCTAGCATCCTTCAGTAGATGTTATCTCCAACAAAATAATTACAAAAATAATGTTCACAAATTAAAAATTACAAAACCAAATCAAAAGTCTTTAAATCCACTGGGTTACCTCCCAGCAAGCGCTCTTTTAACGTCATTAGCTTGACCCAATAAAGTTCAAGTTCCATTTTCTTTTTCTTCTTCTTTCTACTGAACTTCTTTAGAAATTTAATCAAACCAGGAACCTGTTGCAGTGTCTCAATCATAGGAACTTTAATCTCCAATTTCTTGAAGATTTCCATAAAGCACTTAAATTTCTTTTCCTTCCTATGATTCTTCTTTAGATGAGGATGGGATTTTTCATATGATTCCTTCTTCTTTCCTCTCATCTTCTTTTTCTTACGCTTTCTCTCCCCAAATTTTCTCTTTTTCTTTTCTTTTATTTTTTTCTTCCCTTCTCTTTTTCTCCTCAACTTCTTTATTTTCACACAAATTTTCTTTCTCTCTTCTCTCTCAACCACTTCTTTTTCTTTTTCTTCATCTTTATCTTTCTCACTCAACTCTTCTTTCTCTTTTCTCTCTACCCTTTCCTCATCTCCCTCTAATTTTTCCTCATCAAGAATCTTGTCACTTTCAGTGATAATACTTGCCCTTCCTCCTTAAGGTTAACTTCAGTATTAACATCATCATTCAATCTCTGATTGATGTAACGAAGTTGCATCTCCATTCTTTTACATGATTCTTCAATGCTTTTCTGAGTAGAGTCGGAATTTTTCAAAAATCGTTGAAGGGTGTCCTCCAACCTATCCAAACTTCCTGATAGAAAGGGTTGTTGCTGCCATTGTTGTTGTGGTTGGTTCTCAAATTGTCCAGCAGCTTGCCAAAATTGGCTTTGATCCATGCTTGAGTGAGGTTCCCACCAGTGGTTGAGATTACTTTGGTAGAATTGAGTGCCCATATAGTTAAATTCTTGACCAAATTGCATTCTGCAGACATTAGGCACAAAACCCTAAAAACAATTGTTAGCACAAAAAGATAGAGAAAAAAAAAATCAAAGGATATAATTGAAAAGATAAGAAGATAGGAAATAAAAACAGAAAAATAAAATAAAATAAAGTAAAATACAAACAGAAAATAAAATAAAATAAAATAATAACCAAAAAAAAACAAAAACAGAAAATAAAAACAGAAATTCAAAATTAAAGTCAAAGATAATCAATAATCACACAAATTAACTAGTTGAACCACGAGTCCCCGGCAACGGCGCCAAAAACTTGATGGACAAATTTATGAACACCAAAATATGATGTCACAAACTTGTTTTTCAATCGGCAAGTATGACCGAATCGTTCAAGTAATAAACTTGGTAAGACCAAGTATCGTTCTTCCCAAAGGACTCACGGCCTAGTTTAGTTGTGTGGTTTATTGATTAGCTAAGACTTAAAGACGAAATATTTGGATTTTTATATGCAAAAGACGAAAATTAAATATGTATGCATGAAGTTTTGATCAATGGCAAAAAGCAAAAGATAAACACTTTCAATGAAATATGAATATGTTGTTGGGGGTCAATTTCATCTTATCCACTCTCATATATTTTAGGAATTCAACATTCAAATCATCATTGTTAATGCCACTCTCTAAAGTACCTTTTAAGAAGGCTTCTCTCTAATCACGAGTTCATACAATTCCTAGCATTCCTAATGATTAGTTCATAAGTGTAGGAGCTTAACGACAACCAATATAATATTGGGAGAAATTCCCCGGATCTAGACTTCCCCGTACGCGCCCGTATTGACAAAACCAATAATCATGCATCGAATGAGTTAAACAATGCAAGCATTACGCAAAGAGGAAAAACCCTAACTAATGATGAAAGAAAGCATAGATCTTAAATAAAAGATGTAAAAACAAATTCCATATATGAGAGCTTCAAAAGATTACATTGATTCCCCAACAAACATACAGAGTTTAGTTCACCATATTCATGGTGAACCTAGCTGAATAACAATGAAAGAATGAAAGATAAAACCCTAAAAAGGTGAAGAGGAAGCCTCAGCATCCAAGATCCTCCTTCAAAGGGGTGGAAGAGAGAGTGTTTGCTTCGTTCCAGCCAAAGATACCTAACCCTAGGAAACCCTAAAGCTTATATATTATTCGTAAATTACAGAAAATTAGGTCCAAGCCCATAAAAGTGCCGCTCAGCGGTAAAGTACCGCTCAGCGGTAAGTGCGTGAGACGTTTCTTCCCCTCAGCGGCCATTTTGCCCCTCAGCGGATCTCCCGTAAGCTCCTGATTGCCGCTCAGTGGTAAACTGCCGCTGAGCGGTGACTTCGGCTTCTCCTTTTGCACTTTTTGATGTCTTTTCTGATTCCATCTCTCACCTTCTTCACTTCTTTCACCAAATTCACCTTAAACCTGCACAAAAACACTGAAATCAAGCATAAACCTGTCCAGCTCTCTTATTTCTAAAAATATGAAGAAAAGCATGATTTCAAGCTAGTTTCTAAGTGTAAAGGTTGCTTTTAGTGTTAATTTTAATCATGACAATAACAGTTTTTCAACTGTTATCACAACCCCAAACTTAGAACTTTTCTTGTTGATGAGTCGTTATTTCTTGAATTATATTTAGTTTATTGCACTTAAATAAACCAGGGAATTGTGTTTAATTGCTTGTTATTTCCCCGTTTTTCCGAATTCTGCTTAATTTGGTCAGAAATTTGTAATTGTGCTAATTTGGATTTTCTGAGCTGATTAAGTGCATTTTTGAAGTGCAGGAAAATTTCGGAAATACATTTTGGGACATCAGGAAGATTGCCAAATAAATTCAAGACTCTCCAGACAAACATTTTTTTGAATTAATTAAATTGTAATTCAGTAGTTTAGAATTTTTGAATCAACTCTTATATTTTGGGTCAATTTTTGGTAAATTAGATTAGACCCAAAATTAGAAATTAATGACTTGGCACCTAGGGTTTTATTTTTGTGGACCCTACCCTAAAAAAGGGGATACACGGCCCTTAAGAAAAGAACCCAGCCGCCACTTGGGGGGCACCTTGTTTTTACTCTCTCGTTTTCATTTGTTTTGGAGGTGTTGGCAATGAGAAGAAAAATGCTTTTCTTTGACTCTCGGCTTTTGGAAGGTTGGGGATAATGAATGAAGAACCCATTTTTCTTTTCCTTGGAGTATGAAAACGTGATTCATAGTGTGTATTTTGGCTGATTTTGTCTTCAAGCGAGAAGAAAAACGCTGTGTTGGCTTTTGAATGTTTACTTTGTTTTGTTCGGCTACACACAATGCACATGGATTTTCTTAGTCTGGAGAGATGATGATTTAACTTGGGAACGTTTTTATTGAGGAAAAAAAATACGCTGGTTTTGGATTGTCCATTTTACACACTGCCATTTTCATTTTTTTTGATTGCATTTTTTTAGCCCTTTTCATTCTCGGTCACAACAGGACAAAACTCATGGCCAGCTCACTTAGAAACACCTTCTTTTTTTTATTTGATCTTTGCTGATTTATTCATGGCCCATTTATTTTGAGAACGGAGCTGGAGTGAGCCGAGAGGTACCAAGGATTTCTGGAAGAAAAGAAGCACATGGATATTGAGAAGAGTTGGTGTGCGCGTGTTGTGCTGGAACGGTTGGAAGCATGAATGGAGGTTGTCTCACGGTGAGCTGGAAGCATAGAAGGAGCGTACGGAGAAAGAGAATGGAGCGGTGCTGAATGAGAGGATTCATTAGGTGCCATGGTTGGAATGAAGAGCAGCGCGCATGTTGCAGGGGAATGTGAGTTGGAGACGTGAATGGAAGCACTGCTGGAATGAAAAAGCTATGCCACACTTTCATTTAGTTGGAGATATCTTTTCTTTAAGAAATGTAGATTAGCTAGGAGAATGATGGGACGTTGGCAGTCTAGAAACAATGCATTGCATTTATTACTTATAGGATGAAGTGGTGTGCACGTGGATTGTTTTGCTAGAATGAAAGAAGAAGATTAATCTTTGCTGGAATGAAGCATACGGTGATTGATGATGGGACGTTTGAAGCTTTAGAGAAGAAAAGAGAATTGTTTTTCTAATTGTGTGAGAATGAAAAAAAGTAGCAAAAATTGGTGGTGTGCACGGTGATGGCTGGAAGAGTGGCCCACGGGTATTGGATACATTTCCTTTATTTTTTTTTAGCATGAATGGATAACTTAGGAGTAGCAAGGTACGGTGATAGCATCAATTTTAATTGCTTTAAATTCCTTTTGCAAAAATGAGTGGCTAATGGTAGAGAAGTTTATTTTCTTTTATTTCTTTTGCCTTAAAATATTTTATATTATATGTTGAAATGATTTTCTTCTTTTTGGTGGTGAATTGTGTTTGAATATTTATCTATTGTATTGTTTTCTTTAAAAGTTTTCATGCACTTTAATGCTTTCAATTATATTCGGTCGTGCGTTATTTAATTTCTAGTCAATTTAATTTTACCGCAACCAAAAAAAAAATCACAAAACCCCCCCCCCCCCCCCCACTACGTGTTGATCTGAGACTGAACCCAATTTGGTCCTTGAGAGACGACCTAGGAGTCACTGCCTAGCACTATACTGCATTCTTTTATGCACAACTTTTGTTGGGAGGTGCGACCCTCTCACCAAAATGGCGTCGCTGCCGGGGACCAACGGTTCAGTCTTAGGTCTTTTTGTTGTGTTTGTGTGTGTTGTGTTTTGTCTTGTGTTGTGATGTGATGTGATGTTCTGTTTTGTGTGTGCGTGTTGCATGTATAAATGTGTTGTGTTTTATTTGTTTCGTGATTTTTAGTATTCTTCTTTTTCCATGTCTACCTATTTTGATTTCGTGAATACTGCTTGTTTTGCTAGTGCCTCTGATTATGATTCTCCTTCTGCATGTTACTCTGATTGTAATTCATATTCTGCTGATTTCTATGTTGAGAACAATATGACTCATCCTCTAATTTCTGAGAGTGCTCTTTGTGAGCCGGTTTCACTTAAGGAGGATGATCTTCATTGCGATCTCACCCCTGGACTGATACATTTGCTGCCTAAGTTTCATGGTTTTGCAGGAGAATGCCCACACAGACATTTGGAGGAGCTCCATATCATGTGCTCTTCAATGAAGCCTCCAGATGTCCCTCTTGATTACATTTTCTTGAGCGCATTTCCGCATTCATTACAAGGAGCAGCTAAGGATTGGAAAGACTCTCTTCCTCTGAGATCCGTTACCGATTGGGGATATCTTGAGCATCAGTTTCTGAGCAAATTTTCCCCTGTGCAATATGCTTACAACAACGGTCTTGGATGGAATGACCCTACCTTGGGATGGTATGATGCTCCACAGCATCAATATCAAGAACCACCATTCCAGAGTACTTTTATGCCTCCACCAGTCCAGCAATACCAAAGTCAGCAATATGATGCTCCTGTCCAAATAGCTCCTCAGCCTTCTACTTCTGAGCCTACATTGCAGGAGTTGTTGGAGCAGATGACCATGCAGAACCTTCAGTTTCAGCAAGAGAACATGCAGTTCCAGCAAGAAATAGGAGCTGCCATTCAGAGTATGACTGATCAGATAGGGCAGATGGCCACTCAACTCACTGAGGAACAGTCTCAAGATTCAGAGTTACCATTTCAGACTGTTCAGATCCCAGATGATGTTAGTGGCATCAACATAGAAGATGGGGAGAAGAGTCATGAGCTTACTACTGCGCCACATACTTTCCCACCTTCAGATGTCTCTACTCTTGCACATGCGGAGACTTATGAAGATTTTGAGGACCAGGCAGGTATAAGCAGCAATTTTGAGCCAGGTAGACCATTTTCATCCTCCACCACTATTCCAATCTTTAGGGAAGTGGAGGTAAACATACCTCAAATTGATTATTCTGTTGATGATTGTGCTATTGATGATTATGTTGTTGAGAGGTATGCTGGTGATTATATTGTTGTTGAGTCTGATTTTAATTTTCCCTCTATGCATGATGAGAACCAATTTTTGATGTCGCATCCGAATGTTTATTCTCCATGCATTGAACATGAATCTGAGTCTGTCGTTGATATTGCTTGTGATTTTGAAATTGATTCATGTTCTGAGGATGTATCTGAGGTTTAGTCTGTTACACTTGGATTGGGTGTTATACCCCTGCATGTAATTTCTGTAGAGCCACATTGCACTAACCCTATTGCAGGAGGTACACAAGAATTTGACCAACATGCACCCACAGTGGAAAACAAAGGTGCTAACACTCACAAAAGCTTCAACATCAGTAGGCACCTGCTGAACCCGCTCATCAACAATCACTTCTTCTTAGATCCAGCTGTGGAAGACATTTCCCTGCTTGATCAAATATGGAGGATGAAGCAATTTCTCCTCAAAACTTCCTGGCTGGATACTGTGGTGGAAGACATCTCCCTACAAGTCCAAAATTGGCAACTGCCACCATGATCAGGGGAGTTTTTCCTTTTCTCTTCTCCTCCTTTTCCTACTTTTATTGCACTTGTCCATGATGTGTTGATTGTTCTGATTTATGATCTTATGCTTATGACACATTGAGGACACTGTGTAGTTTAAGTGTGGTCTATTGGGGGAGATTCTGATTTTTCTTTGTTAGTTTTTGTTTTCCGTGTTAAATTTTTTTCTTTTCTAGGTAGTTTTTGTTGTGTCTTGTGTACAGTTTTGCATGCTTTTCGTAAATTCTGGATTGTGGTTAGGTTGTCAGTTTTCCTTCACTTCATTGATACTCTGAGATGTTGGATTCCTTGTTTTTTCTTTACTTGGAAGATGATCATGATGTTTGAGAGTTGAATTGATTGTGACACAAATGCCCTGTGTGAGAATTTGAGCCACTTGATGTTCTTTCTTGTGTGATATGTCTCTTGATTGCTTGCACATATGCCTTGGCTTGACTCTTGTTGATAATTCTTGATTGATATGCATGTTTGGAAGTGATAAAGGCAGTTTTGTTCTTGAGCCTCTCTAGCCAAATAATCCTACCTTATTGTGATCCTTTGACAACCCTTTTGAGCCTGTACTTTCCCCATTTCTTTGTTTTGAAGCTCATACACTAGCCCTAAGTAAAAAAAAAACCATGTTTAACTTAACCTTAGGGAATTTGTGAGCTTTGGAAGTGTTTTGGGAACAAGTGTGGTCTTCCTGGGGATTTTGATGAATTGGCTAGTTGGTTCCTCTTCTTGTTTTGTTTTGGTAAATATATGTGTATCTTGTCTTTTACAGTTTTGTTTTGGAAAGAGAGAAAAGAAAAGAGACAGGATGGAAAAAAAAAAAAGAGCAGAAAAATAGTGAAGAAAAAAAAAATGTGAATAATTGTGAATAATGGAGTCAAGAAGAGGATGGGATTAGAGGTTGTGGGTGTGTTTGAATGTGTTTACACTTGTTCCCCATTGCTCCTCTGTTCCTTATGGTTTGTAGCTTCTTATCCAGATATATCCTCCCTTGTCCTTGGCCCCATTACAACCATGAAAAGACCTTTTGATTTGAACATGCGTATGTGCTTGAGTGTTGATATTAGAGGCTTGCCAAATCTATTTGTGATTGCTTTCTCGAGTGCATTGAGTGACATTGATTTACCATAAACACTTGAGAGAAACACTGATTGTGTGCATCTATGAGGCTCTGTTGCTTTTGATTCATCTCTTGAACTGATTGACTGCTTTCCTTGTACTGAATTGTTTGGATGATTCTTTGAGTATTTGCTTTCATTGACTCTGTGTGGGATTCTGCCTATACCTTTTACCGTCCAGAGTTTGTGAGAATTGTGCAACTGTGTTTCTGTTTTGGAGTCTTGTGGTCTGTCTTTCGAGTCTGTGTCAGCTTCCTGAGGTTTGAGTAGTTCCCTGGTTTTCATCTTGGTTTTGCCCAGGAGTGCAAAAGACTAAGTGTGGTCTATTTTGATGAGTCGTTATTTCTTGAATTATATTTAGTTTATTGCACTTAAATAAACCAGGGAATTGTGTTTAATTGCTTGTTATTTCCCCGTTTTTCCGAATTCTGCTTAATTTGGTCAGAAATTTGTAATTGTGCTAATTTGGATTTTCTGAGCTGATTAAGTGCATTTTTGAAGTGCAGGAAAATTTCGGAAATACATTTTGGGACATCAGGAAGATTGCCAAATAAATTCAAGACTCTCCAGACAAACATTTTTTTGAATTAATTAAATTGTAATTCAGTAGTTTAGAATTTTTGAATCAACTCTTATATTTTGGGTCAATTTTTGGTAAATTAGATTAGACCCAAAATTAGAAATTAATGACTTGGCACCTAGGGTTTTATTTTTGTGGACCCTACCCTAAAAAAGGGGATACACGGCCCTTAAGAAAAGAACCCAGCCGCCACTTGGGGGGCACCTTGTTTTTACTCTCTCGTTTTCATTTGTTTTGGAGGTGCTGGCAATGAGAAGAAAAATGCTTTTCTTTGACTCTCGGCTTTTGGAAGGTTGGGGATAATGAATGAAGAACCCATTTTTCTTTTCCTTGGAGTATGAAAACGTGATTCATAGTGTGTATTTTGGCTGATTTTGTCTTCAAGCGAGAAGAAAAACGCTGTGTTGGCTTTTGAATGTTTACTTTGTTTTGTTCGGCTACACACAATGCACATGGATTTTCTTAGTCTGGAGAGATGATGATTTAACTTGGGAACGTTTTTATTGAGGAAAAAAAATACGCTGGTTTTGGATTGTCCATTTTACACACTGCCATTTTCATTTTTTTTGATTGCATTTTTTTAGCCCTTTTCATTCTCGGTCACTGATGGACAAATTTGTAAGCACCAAAATATGATGTCACAAACTTGTTTCACAATCGGCAAGTATGACCGAATCGTTCAAGTAATAAAACTTGGTAAGACCAAGTATCGTTCTTCCCAAAGGACTCACGGCCTAGTTTAGTTATGTGGTTTCTTGATTAACTAAGACTTACGAACGAAATATTTGGGTTTAAAATGCAAGACAGAAAATAAACATGTATGCATGAATTGATCAATGGCAAAGATAAAAGATAAACACTTTCAATGGAATATATGAATGAATATGTTGTTGGGGGTCAATTTCATCTCATCCACTCTCATATATTTTAGGAATTCAACATTCAAATCATCATTGTTAATGCCACTCACTAATGTACCATTCTAGATGGCTTCTCCCTAATCAAATAGTTCATACAATTCCTAGCATTCCTAATGATTAGTTCATTACCGCAGGAGCTTAAGGCAACCAATATAATATTGTCAGTAAAATATTGGGAGAAATTCCCCGGATCTAGATTTCCCCGTACGTGTCCGTATCAACAAAACCAATAATCATGCATTAGAATGAGTTAAACAATGCAAGCATTGAGCAAAGAGGAAAAACCCTAACTAATGATGAAAAGAAAGCATATGTCTTAATTCAAAGATGTATTCAACAAATCCATATATGAGAGCTTCAAGAGATTACATTGATTCCCCAACAAACATACAAGGTTTAGTTCACCATATTCATGGTGAACCTAGATGAATAACAATGAAAGTATGAAAGAATAAACCCAATAAAGGTGAAGAGGTAGCCTGAGCATCCAAGATCCTCCTTCAAAGGGGTGAAAGAGAGAGTGTTTTCCTCGTTTCTGCCAAAGATGCCTAACTATAGGACGTGCAAGCCCTTATATACTAATCTAGAGTTACAAAAGATTACAAAAGTCCAAGCCCAAAAAGTGCCGCTCAGCGGTATTTACCGCTCAGCGGTGATTGCGCGTCTTCTTTCTTCCCCTCAGCGGCCATTTTGCCCCTCAGCGGTTCCAACGTCACCTCTTGAGTGCCGCTCAGCGGTAGTTTGCCGCTGAGCGGTGCCTTCGACTTCTCCTTTTTGCACTCTTTCTTGTCTTTTCTAATGTCCTCTCTCTTATTCTTCACTTCTTTCACCAAATTCACCTCAAAACCTGCACAAAAACACTTAAATCAAGCATAAACCTGTCCAGCTCTCATATTTATGAAAATATAGATAAAAGCATGATTTCAAGCTAGTTTCTAAGTCTAAAGGTTGCTTTTAGTATCAATTTTAAGCATGAAAATAACAGTTTTTCAACTGTTATCACAACCCCAAACTTAGAACTTTGCTTGTCCTCAAGCAAATAAAATGTAACTCCATCTCCAACCAATTCATATGATGGTTCACTCATTCAAAATCCTCTTTTCAAGATAAGTAATAACTTCACTCAAACTTAAGACCAAGTTCAATCAAGATGTGCACATGCTCTAGTGTTCACAAAGTCATTTAAATTCCAACAAATGCTATTTTTCATGAATGATCAATCAATTAAGCATGGATGTTCATGTGCTTATGGAATATTTCCTCACTAGGTAAAGTGTTCCACTCAACACACAAGTGTATAAGAGGTAAAGTGTTTCACTCATTCACTCCACTATCACAATGTCACATGAATCAACTTTGCCTTTCATTTAACCACAATCAAATACATTCACAAGCATGCATCATCACAAGGACTTTTCAATGGCTTATAATGTGGCTGGGCTAACAAGAAAATTGGTTTTTCTGGATCACAAAATCCTTGAGTTAAGAGAATCATAACAACACAATCTTCTTATTCATTCCCAACTTTCTTTTGCCTTTGCTTTTGCATTTGCATTGAGCTTTGCTTCTTTTTCTTTTCTCTTCTTTGCATATTCTTACTTTTTAGCTCTTAGCTCAATGCTTTTTCCTCTTTCATGTTTCCCCAATAACCCCAAACTTGAACATTTAACAATACCACACAAGATCTTCTACTTAACTCAAGGTAAAGATTTTCAATCAAGGGTGTTCAGTGTATATTTAAGGCTAAGGGTTCAACGGATAGAACACAATGTGTTCTCTTTTAGAAGGCTAACTTTATGAATTTGGCCAATAAAAAGGGTTTCAAAAACACGGCCTTTGATCATATGATGCAAAACAAGCAATTGATTCAATCATAGAAAACCTGGGCAAAGTCATTCATGCTTTCAAAGTAATAGCATTCAACAATAACAACTCTGGAGCTCAAAACCTCACATATAAGTTCATTCACATTTGACATACACATCCTGCTTAATTTCACAATCACAATCATGATATCATGCATTTGTTCACAAAGCTTGTGAATCACCTATATAAGCATTTTAATGTGCACATCATCTCAACATCAATTAATCATAAGCATCATTCAGCATTACTTATCACACAATCACAGTTAATAGCAAACCATCATAAGAAACCAGGTGTTCAATAGAGTACATCAAACCCTAATCTAAAAACAAAAACAAATAAGTTCAGAAAACTTAAACCACAAAAGCATAATCATATGATAGCATTCATCAGTAAATGCTATCTCAGCTCCTCATCAGTCCGAGCTCTCTGTATCTTCCTCTTCCTCTTCATCATCATCTTCATCAAATGCATCCTCCTCCTCTGCTTCATCTTCCTCCATATCTCTGGCTGAAGCTTCAGCTGCTCCAGCTCCTCCATATACTGGTTCTTCTGGCCAAGCTACCACATTATGGAATTCATCCATAGTCCACCTGTGTGCTGGAGGGGTATCATACATCCCCACTATCATCTCAGCCGTGGCCACCTGCCCTCTGTGGATGGACTGCAACTGAGCACCTATAAGAGACATATACATGTCCCTCATCTGGAATGGTTCTGCCTCATGAGTATCAGCAGAAGTCCTGCCCTGTGTTGGCCTTCTCTCTCTACGAGCCTGGCGTGGTGGCACTGGCTGGGCTGCCTCCTCACCTCCACAATACTGTCTGTAATAGGCCTCATCTATAGCTTTTCTTGGCCTCTCAAATGGTGGAACAGAAGTGTCCACCCCAGCTAGCTTGCAAAGGTGAGTGATCAAAGAAGGATGTCCCAGTGGTGCTTTGTTGTTTGAGGTGTTAGCACACACACTAATCTCATCAGCTATCACCTGCCCAATATTAACATTCAAGTTTCTGATAGCACAGTAGATGAAGAGTGCCCTGCTGAGAGTAATATCTGACACATGTGAACATGGCTGAATGTTGGCATGAGAAAATGCCATCCAATACTTTGCAAGAGGAGTCAAATCTGTCCTCCTTATATTAACCACTAAGCCAGATCTATTCCTTTGGAAGTGTCCTCCAGGTATGCACAATACTCTCTCAACATCCTCAAAGTCAACACCTTCCTCCATGCTAAGAGCAAACTGGCATTGCTCACCAGCCCACACAGTATCCAGAAAGTTATTGATGGAGTCATGATCATACCTGATAGCATGGCCTCTAACATAGCCCAAATAATTCTCAGCTGGATAATCACCAATCTTCTTTGCATTGGTGTAGAATTCTTTCACCACAGCTATGTTGGCAGGTGATGGATAAGTGGCTAGCTTTCCCCAATCATTCCCTAACACTTGCTCTCCAAATTGAGGAGCAAAGTTACATATCATTCCAACCTTTCTCTCCATTAGAAGTCTCCTGTCCTGAACCACCCTAAAGTGCTTCTCATGTTTCCTAGAGAGGAACCTGCCATTATGGGGCTGCTCTGGTTCCTTTTCCTTCCTCTTGGTTGCCATGGTTTTCAATCTCTTTCCTGAAGAGGATGCCATTCCTGCATTCAAACACAAATCCAAAACCACAGAACATGATGTTAATCATTAGTAAACTCAGAACACAACTCCTTTCGAAGCTAAACCACCGCTGAGGGCCAGAATTTCCCCTCAGCGCCACCAGTGCCACATTCAAACACGCAATAAACCAGAGAAAACAAATCTGGCAGAGTGCCGCTCAGCGGTAAATGCCGCTCAGCGGTGATCTGCAGATTTTTGCACATCTCTTTTTAAAACAGTCCTAACTCCACCCAAATGCAATTTTCAGTTTTCCAGTTCATAATCAAGCAGTTTAATCGGTTCGAACATCAAATATATCATCAAATCATGCATAGAAACTAAAACCCCTAAGTATTCATGCTTTGACAATCACATTCAAATTCAAGAACCCTAGAATGAACAAAATGCATTTTACTTACTTGGGTGGAGATGCTAGATGATATGAGAATGCTTCCAAACTAGAATGCTCTCTTCCAACCCCAAACTTTGATGGCACACTAGTATAAAAGTGAGTGGAAGAGAAATCTTCTAAAGAGGGAAGAGTAGAAAGATGTGGAAAACCTAGGAGAAGAGGTGTGGAAGTGTTTATGCAGAGAAGAACTTGAAAGAGTGTAAAAACGCGCAGCTTAGGGTTTAAAAATACCCCAATGGGCTCGGGTTCCGCTAAGGGGAACTTAAGCCCATCTGCGTTAGTACCGCTCAGCGGTGAATGCCGCTCAGCGGCACTTTCGTGATGTGCCCTTCTCCTTCTTTTCTTGACCTACGTGCCTTCCTAGCATACCCCTCATAGGTTCCCTGCAATTCAATGTTAAAAATGCTTATGCAAACCCTAACTAAAATAGACAAACAGAAAACAATCAATCAACTGGGTTGCCTCCCAGGTAGCGCTTGTTTAACGTCACGAGCCTGACCCAAAATCCACCAACACCCATCAGTAGGTGTTTCAAACTTACCAGCACCCATCAGTAGGTGCAAAATCTTCTCACCAACACCCATCAGTAGGTGTTACAAACTTAGTATCCTTCAGTAGATACTTAACCACCTAGCATCCTTCAGTAGATGCTAAATCCAATAAAAAATAAATACAAAAATAAGGTTCACAAATTAAAAATTACAAAACCAAAATAAAATCAAAAGTTCTTAAATCAACTGGGTTGCCTCCCAGCAAGCGCTCTTTTAACGTCATTAGCTTGACCCAACCTCAAGTTCCTTCTTCTTTTTCTTCTTTCTACTGAACTTCTTCAGAAATTTGATCAAACCAGGAACCTGTTGCAATGTCTCAATCATAGGAACTTTAATCTCCAATTTCTTGAAGATTTCCATGAAGCACTTAAATTTCTTTTCCTTCCTATGATTCTTCTTTAGATGAGGATGTGATTTTTCATGTGATTTCTTCTTCTTTCCTCTCATCTTCTTTTTCTTCCTTTTTCTCTCCCTAAATTTTCTCTTTTTCTCTTCTTTTATTTTTTTCTTCCTTTCTCTTTTTCTCCTCAACTTCTTTATCTTCACACAAATTTTCTTTCTCTCTTTTCTCTCAACCAATTCTTTTTCTTTTTCTTCATCTTTATCTTTCTCACTCAACTCTTCTTTCTCTTTTCTCTCTATCTTTTCCGCATCTCCCTCTATTTTTTTCTCATCAAGAATCTTGTCACTTTCAGTGACATTGGTTTGCCCTTCCTCCTTAAGGTTAACTTCAGTATTAACCTCATCATCCAATCTCTGACTAATGTAACGAAAGTGCATCTCCATCCTTTTACATGATTCTTCAATGCTTTTCTGAGTAGAGTCGGAACTTTTCAAAAATCGTTGAAGGGTGTCCTCCAAACTTTCTGATAGAGAGGATTTTTGCTGCCATTGTTGTTGTGGTTGGTTCTCAAATTGTCCGGCAGCTTGCCAAAATTGGCTTTGATCCATGCTTGAGTGAGGTTCCCACCATTGGTTGAGATTACTTTGGTAGAATTGAGTGCCCATATAGTTAAACTCTTGACCAAATTGCATTCTGCAGACATTAGGCACAAAACTCTAGGAAATATTTGTTAGCACAAAAAGATATAGAAGAAAATAAAGATTGAAAAGATATAAGAAGATAAAAGATTTAGAAGATAGAATCAAATAAAATAGAATAAAACCTAATCTAAAAAATAAAATCTAATCTAAAAGATAAAATAAAATAAAATCTAACCTAACCTAAAAGATAGAATAAGAATAAAATAAAATCTAACCTAAAAAGATAAAAAGATAAAATCTAATAAAATAAAATAAAATCTAATCTAAAATAAAATCTAATCGAAAAAGATAAAATAAAATCAAATAAAAACCGAAAAATAAAAAAACAGAAAATAAAAATAGAAAACAGAAAAACAGAAAACAGAAAAATAAAATAAAATCAAATAACATACAAACTGAAAAATATAAACAGAAAAATAAAATAAAATTAAAAAATTCGAAATTTAAAATAAAATAAAAAAAAATAAGTCAAAGATAATCAATAATCACACAAATTAACCAGTTAAACCACGAATCCCCGGCAACGACGCCAAAAACTTGATGGACAAATTTGTAAGCACCAAAATATGATGTCACAAACTTGTTTCACAATCGGCAAGTATGACCGAATCGTTCAAGTAATAAAACTTGGTAAGACCAAGTATTGTTCTTCCCAAAGGACTCACGGCCTAGTTTAGTTATGTGGTTTCTTGATTAACTAAGACTTACGAACGAAATATTTGGGTTTAAAATGCAAGACAGAAAATAAACATGTATGCATGAATTGATCAATGGCAAAGATAAAAGATAAACACTTTCAATGGAATATATGAATGAATATGTTGTTGGGGGTCAATTTCATCTCATCCACTCTCATATATTTTAGGAATTCAACATTCAAATCATCATTGTTAATGCCACTCACTAATGTACCATTCTAGATGGCTTCTCCCTAATCAAATAGTTCATACAATTCCTAGCATTCCTAATGATTAGTTCATTACCGCAGGAGCTTAAGGCAACCAATATAATATTGTCAGTAAAATATTGGGAGAAATTCCCCGGATCTAGATTTCCCCGTACGTGTCCGTATCAACAAAACCAATAATCATGCATTAGAATGAGTTAAACAATGCAAGCATTGAGCAAAGAGGAAAAACCCTAACTAATGATGAAAAGAAAGCATATGTCTTAATTCAAAGATGTATTCAACAAATCCATATATGAGAGCTTCAAGAGATTACATTGATTCCCCAACAAACATACAAGGTTTAGTTCACCATATTCATGGTGAACCTAGATGAATAACAATGAAAGTATGAAAGAATAAACCCAATAAAGGTGAAGAGGTAGCCTGAGCATCCAAGATCCTCCTTCAAAGGGGTGAAAGAGAGAGTGTTTTCCTCGTTTCTGCCAAAGATGCCTAACTATAGGACGTGCAAGCCCTTATATACTAATCTAGAGTTACAAAAGATTACAAAAGTCCAAGCCCAAAAAGTGCCGCTCAGCGGTATTTACCGCTCAGCGGTGATTGCGCGTCTTCTTTCTTCCCCTCAGCGGCCATTTTGCCCCTCAGCGGTTCCAACGTCACCTCTTGAGTGCCGCTCAGCGGTAGTTTGCCGCTGAGCGGTGCCTTCGACTTCTCCTTTTTGCACTCTTTCTTGTCTTTTCTAATGTCCTCTCTCTTATTCTTCACTTCTTTCACCAAATTCACCTCAAAACCTGCACAAAAACACTTAAATCAAGCATAAACCTGTCCAGCTCTCATATTTATGAAAATATAGATAAAAGCATGATTTCAAGCTAGTTTCTAAGTCTAAAGGTTGCTTTTAGTATCAATTTTAAGCATGAAAATAACAGTTTTTCAACTGTTATCAGTCACAACAGGACAAAACTCATGGCCAGCTCACTTAGAAACACCTTCTTTTTTTTATTTGATCTTTGCTGATTTATTCATGGCCCATTTATTTTGAGAACGGAGCTGGAGTGAGCCGAGAGGTGCCAAGGATTTCTGGAAGAAAAGAAGCACATGGATATTGAGAAGAGTTGGTGTGCGCGTGTTGTGCTGGAACGGTTGGAAGCATGAATGGAGGTTGTCTCACGGTGAGCTGGAAGCATAGAAGGAGCGTACGGAGAAAGAGAATGGAGCGGTGCTGAATGAGAGGATTCATTAGGTGCCATGGTTGGAATGAAGAGCAGCGCGCATGTTGCAGGGGAATGTGAGTTGGAGACGTGAATGGAAGCACTGCTGGAATGAAAAAGCTATGCCACACTTTCATTTAGTTGGAGATATCTTTTATTTAAGAAATGTAGATTAGCTAGGAGAATGATGGACGTTGGCAGTCTAGAAACAATGCATTGCATTTATTACTTATAGGATGAAGTGGTGTGCACGTGGATTGTTTTGCTAGAATGAAAGAAGAAGATTAATCTTTGCTGGAATGAAGCATACGGTGATTGATGATGGGACGTTTGAAGCTTTGGAGAAGAAAAGAGAATTGTTTTTCTAATTGTGTGAGAATGAAAAAAAGTAGCAAAAATTGGTGGTGTGCACAGTGATGGCTGGAAGAGTGGCCCACGGGTATTGGATACATTTCCTTTATTTTTTTTAGCATGAATGGATAACTTAGGAGTAGCAAGGTACGGTGATAGCATCAATTTTAATTGCTTTAAATTCCTTTTGCAAAAATGAGTGGCTAATGGTAGAGAAGTTTATTTTCTTTTATTTCTTTTGCCTTAAAATATTTTATATTATATGTTGAAATGATTTTCTTCTTTTTGGTGGTGAATTGTGTTTGAATATTTATCTATTGTATTGTTTTCTTTAAAAGTTTTCATGCACTTTAATGCTTTCAATTATATTCGGTCGTGCTGATGAGTCGTTAATTCTTGAATTATATTTAGTTTATTGCACTTAAATAAACCAGGGAATTGTGTTTAATTGTTTGTTATTTCCTCGTTTTCCGAATTTTGCTTAATTTGGTCGGAAATTTGTAATTGTGCTAATTTGGGTTTTCTGAGCTAATTAAGTGTATTTTTGAAGTGCAGGAAAATTTCGGAAATACATTTTGGGACATCAGGAAGAGTGCCAAATAAATTGAAGACTCTCCAGACAGACATTGTTGAATTAATTAAAATGTAATTCAGTAGTTTAGAATTTTTTGTATCAACTTTTATATTTTGGGTCAATTTTTGGTAAATTAGATTAGACCCAAAATTAGAAATTAATGACTTGGCACCCTAGGGTTTTATTTGTGTGGACCCTACCCTAAAACAAAGGACACACGGCCCTTAGAAGAGTGCAGCCGCCACACATTTTCAAACAGACTGATGGAGCCAAATTCCAGAGGAATCCAGTGGCCTGAAGCTCCCAGATCAGAGGTGTGGTAAGTGTGTTGGTGTGCAGCGGACTTGATGGAGTAAAAGTTGATGGAGGTGTTTGAATGAAGCAAGGTAGAATGAGTGAAGCCTCTCAGCTCAGAAAGCCTTCATATAATGGAAGGAAGCTTGAGAGAAAATGAAGAAATTGCAAGCAATTTTGACTCAAGAGCAGAATGCAAGACTGAAATATATTTCTCAGCATTTGGGCATAGCTCTAAAGTAACTACAAAAGGAAGAGGTCTCCTATTTATAGGAAAATAAGAGCCTCAAATCTGAAATGAAATTCAATCCAAATGCAAATGAAAAAGGCGCCAATTTGCTTCAGCTCCAAACATGCCTCAGCAGCACACGTGAACAGCACCAATTCTGAATTCTTTTTCCAACTCAGCAGTACACGTGAAAGCTGGCCTAGCTGAGTTTTCTTTTTGATAGCTTTGGCAGCAAGCTTCTCCCTCCAAGTCTCCCTTTTCATGTGCTCAAATGCTATGCTGGCAGCTGCTTCCTTCAATTTTATTAATCCTACAAAACAAAGAAAAAAATTGTGCTTTTAATTATGGGAAGAAGGATTAATGTAAATTACCTTCCATAGAAGCAAAATAGTATATGGTCCTTCTTCCTCTTGAATCCTCTTTGCCATGGCTCTAGTAAGAGGTCCAATGTGCGTCTTAGATGGTCTTCCATCAGACCCTCCCTCTTGAAAAAGATCTGTCCTCAGATCTGCTTCATCCTGTTGATCATCTCCTGTGAAAGGAATTAAATCGCAGATGTTAAAAGTAGGACTGACACCATAACTTTCAGGAAGGTCTAATATGTATGCATTATCATTTATCCTTTTGACCACCTTGAATGGACCATCTCCTCTTGGACTAAGTTTGGATTTCCTTTGAGAGGGAAATCTTTCCTTTCTCAAATGAAGCCAAACTAGGTCTCCTTTTTCAAAAACTATTTTCTTTCTCCCTTTGTTGTTGTATTCTGCATATTTTTGAGTTTGTTTTTCAATTTGGATTTTGACTTTCTCATGTAACCTCTTGATAAACTCCGCTTTAGAAGCACCTTCTTTATGAAGAAGAGAAGATGATTCTGGAAGAGGTAGTAAATCAAGAGGTGTGATAGGGTTAAAGCCATAAACAACCTCAAAAGGAGAAAGATTAGTAGTCTTGTGGACTACTCTATTATAAGCAAATTCAATGTGAGGTAGATGTTCATCCCAAGATTTGTTATTACCCCTTAATATTACCCTTAATAGTGTAGATAAAGATCTATTTACTACTTCAGTTTGCCCATCAGTTTGTGGGTGACATGTAGTAGAGAATAGAAGTTTAGTTCCAAGCTTTTCCCATAAAGTTTTCCAAAAATGGCTTAGAAACTTCACATCTCTATCAGACACTATAGTTTTGGGTAAGCCATGCAATCTCACTATTTCCTTAAAGAAGAGTCTAGAGATATAGCTAGCATCATCTACTTTGTGGCAGGGTATAAAATGAGCCATTTTACTAAAACGATCTACTACCACAAATATAGAATCATACCCCCTTTGAGTTCTTGGCAATCCTAAGACAAAGTCCATGCTTATGTCCTCCCAAGGGGTATTAGCTATAGGAAGAGGTGTATAGAGTCCATGAGGCATAATTTTGGACTTGGCTTGTAAACAAGCTATACATTTAGAACAATGCCTTTGAACATCTATTCTCATGTGTGGCCAATAAAATTTACTTTTCAAAATGTTTAGAGTTTTATCAACTCCATGATGGCCCATGAGTCCTCCGCCATGACTCTCTTTGATAAGAAGTTTTCTAATGGATCCTTGGGGTATACAAAGTTTTCCTTTATTAAAAAGATACCCCTCAGAAAGATAGAATCCATCAAAAGGCTTCTTAAGACATGATGAATAAGTGGATGCAAATGTTTCATCATTTTCATATAACTCTTTTATGTCATCAAATCCTAATATTTGAGATCCTAGGGTTACTAATAATGCATGTCTTCTAGATAAAGCATCCGCAACAACATTAGTACTCCCCTTTTTGTGTTTGATGACATAGGGAAATTGCTCAAGATATTCCACCCACTTTGCATGTCTTTTGTTTAGCTTTGCTTGCCCTTTAATGTACTTGAGAGATTCATGGTCAGTGTGTATGATGAATTCTCTAGTTACCAAGTAATGCTCCCATGTTTTCAAAGCTCTAATGAGGGCATACAACTCTTTGTCATAGGTAGGATAGTTTAAGGTAGGCCCCCTAAGTTTTTCACTAAAGTAAGCTACGGGATGTCCTCCTTGTATTAAAACAGCTCCTATTCCTACCCCAGATGCATCACATTCTAGTTCAAAGGCTTTGGAAAAATCAGGCAAAACTAGAATAGGTGCATGTGTTAACTTGTGTTTCAAAGTCTCAAAAGACAACTCTTGCTTATCACCCCAAATAAAAGGCATATCTTTCTTGACTAGTTCATTTAAAGGAGCAGCTATGGTGGAGAAGTCTTTCACAAATCTTCTATAAAAACTTGCTAACCCATGAAAACTTCTCACCTCTCCTACATTTTTAGGGGTTGGCCATTCTTGTATAGCCTTGATCTTCTCTGGATCAACATGTACACCTTCTTTTCCCACTTTGAATCCAAGGAAAATCACACTTTCTTGACAAAAAGTACATTTGTCAAAGTTGGCAAAGAGATGATGTTCTCTAAGAAGAAGCAAGACTTTTCTGACATGGTTAAGATGTTCTTGAAGGCCTTGACTATAGATTAAGATATCATCAAAGTAGACCACTACAAATCTGCCTATGCATTCCCTAAGCACATGATTCATTAATCTCATGAATGTACTTGGAGCATTGGTCAAGCCAAAGGGCATGACTAACCATTCATACAAACCAAACTTGGTCTTGAAAGCAGTTTTCCATTCATCTCCTTCATGAATTCTTATTTGATGGTATCCACTTTTAAGATCAATTTTGGTGAAGAGATTTGCTCCATGTAATTCATCCAACATGTCATCTAACCTAGGAATGGGATGCCTATACTTGACAGTTATGTTGTTGATGGCCCTACAATCTGTACACATTCTCCAAGACCCATCCTTTTTAGGGACCAACAACACAGGCACAGCACAGGGACTTAAACTCTTTTGGATCCACCCTTTGTTCAACAAGTCATTAACTTGTTTCTCTATTTCTTTTGTTTCCATAGGGTTGGTTCTATAGGCTGGCCTATTAGGTAGGCTTGCCCCAGGCACCAAATCTATTTGATGTTCTATTCCTCTCAAAGGTGGTAATCCACTTGGTACCTCTTTGGGAAATATATCATCAAATTCCTTTAAAAGTTTTTGCAACCCCTTTGGTAGAGAACCAAGTTCATGAGTGATTGAAACAAATGCCTCTTTGCAATAAAGAAGGAAATGAGGTTGTCCAAGAAAAAGATTTTTGGAAATATTCAAGGTTTGAGGTTGGACAACTTCATGGGCTGAGGCATGGGTTACCAAATTCTTTCTTTCTTTCCTATTTTCTTTTTTCTTTTCTCCATCCAACTTCTTCTTAAGAATTATTTGGTCCTCTCTTACTTGTGAAGGTGTAAGAGGACACAAAATAATTTTCTTTCCCTTGTGTTGAATGGTGATTTTGTTGGTGACTCCATCATGTAAAGCTTGTTTATCATATTGCCAAGGTCTTCCAAGTAATATGTGCCCTGCTTCCATTGGTACTATATCACAAACAATTTGATCTTCATATTTGCCAATGGAAATAGGTACACTTACTTGTTCTTTAACTACTATTCCATCATCCTCTTTGATCCATTGAAGTTTGTAAGGTTTAGGATGAGGAGTAGTGGTTAAGCCAAGCTTCTCTACCATTCTAGAACTACAACAGTTGCAACAAGAGCCACTATCCACTATCATTGAACATGTCTTTTCTAAAACTTTGCATCTTGTGTGGAATAGGTTCTCTCTTTGTGACTGTTCTAATTCTACATGTTTACTTTCCAGGAGTCTCCTTACCATAAGTAAGTCACCATCACAAGGTAAAGCTTCTTCTTCTTCAGAAGTGGATGTCTCAGACTCACTATATGAAGAACCCTCACTTTCACTCTCATGCTCAAGGATGTAAGTTGACCTTCTATTGCGGCACTCAGATGCATAGTGCCCTTTTTCCCCACATCTAAAGCACTTAGTCTCCTTACTCTTATGATCTCTTGAAGGTTCTTTGACTTTTTCTTTTCCTCTCTCTCTCTCTTTCTTCATATCTTGGCTTGGTTTGACTACCCTCCCTCTTATACTCTTTCTTATGGTGAGAACTATGAGGGTAATCTTTCTTGGTGGAGCTTTTCCTCTTTAGTTGTTGCTCTACCCTCACACAAAGTTGGACTAACTCATTGAGATCATTGTAGGGTATAAGTTCAACCCTATCTCTTATGTCATAGTTAAGTCCACTTTGAAACCTAGCTATTGTTATCCTAGGTTCTTCTCTTATCCCAGCTCTCAACATGAGTAACTCCATTTTTTGTCTATATTCCTCAACACTCATGTTCCTTTGTTGGAGTTTTTGGAGTTTATCCATTATCTCCCTATCATAATAGGCTGGTACATGCCTCCTCCTCAAGGCAGCTCTCATTTCATTCCAATACCTAATGGGAGGTAAGTGTCTTAGCCTATGGTCCTTGACTAAGGCTGTCCACCAAATTAAGGCATAACCTTGAAAGCTTAGAGAAGCCATGGTGACTCTCCTTTCATCATCTATTTGGTGGCACTCAAACAATTGCTCAACTTTCATTTCCCACTCTAGGTATTCTTCTACATCATCTTTTCCATGGAAGGAAGGAAGATCAATCTTAGGCTCTCTTGGATAAGGCTCTCTAACTCTATGTTGTCTTCTAGGAGGCATTTGGTAGTGGTCATCATTGTGATGACTACTATTTTGCTCAATTTCACTTGGAGAAGATGATGATTCTTCTCTTCTCCTATGGGAAGACCTCTCTTTCTTTTTATCTTGATTAATCAAAAGTTGACTAATCATATCTTTGAGCTCACTAATCTCTTTATCCCTTTGTTCAAATCTTTGCTCAAATTCTTCCCTTAAAGACATTTCACTATTGGGTTTCAAACTTCCTTACACACTTGATTGACTCATTCTTGTCAAAGGAAAAGGTTTTCACAAAGTTTTCAAAATATTTGACAAGTAATGAGTGAAAAGATTTTCACAAGCTTTCTTTGTTTTTGGTGAAAAATTTCTAAAGAGATTCTAGAAGTAAAAGATGTTTCTAAGTAGCTCCCAGGAAGAAGAGGTGAGTCACAAATGGACAAGCTTAGAAACCAAGTTCTTCCTTAGCCAGAGTTTCCTTAGAATGTTCCTTTACTTTAGTTTCTAAGTAGAAATTCTTCAAATTCTTTTTAAATGTTATGAACCTACAAACCAAAGAAAGGTTTACTATATGCTATGCTATCCTAAATACCACGGAGACCTAAAAACAAAAGGATTACTCAAGACATTTAAGGAAAGCAATAAAGATGCAAGAATGTAAATGCTAGACGGCCCTAAGTGAAAGTGCAAGTGACACTTGGAGCCCTTGACACACTTTCACACTAAAGAAAACGAAATTGGACTATTACAATGTTCAATTGTGAGCTTGGAATTGCTTCAAAAGCATTTTCCCAAGTCACTTGGCACAACAACAGAAATATAAAAAAAAAACTACAAGATTCCGTGATATGAGTACTCAAACAAGCTCAATTAAATGTGTAAAAATAGTGTGGACTTCAATCTTCAGCTGCTGCCAAGTGTATCTCAAAAACAGTATGCAAGTTGTTCCAATTCTGGTGGCAAATTATGCTGCTGGAATGTATTCTGCAGCTGCTGGACAGCAGAGTTGCATCTACTCAAGAGCTCCTAATTGCTTTTCATTTCAGCTTTCCCCTCACTTCCTAGTATGCTACCATTATAAGTAAAGGTTTCTGCAACTGGATGCTTCACAACAACTGTCACAGTACCTTAAATCCACTCAAACAAACCAAGCTAGATTTACCATTCTGCACCAGTTTTCCACACCAATTTCCAGCAATAATTGACAATTTTGGAAGCCAAAAATGTGGTAAACAAATGAACTAGGTATGGAAAAACAGCAAGTACACAAAAGGAACCTACCAAAGGTGCTAGAACAGATTAAGAAAGCAAAAAAAACGCAAACACAGTTCAGAAATGATTCCAAATGCAAACTGTTTGATAATTTTCAAAACTGTTTGATAAAATGCCCCAATGACTTTCAGATTTTTGAATTTTGATTTTTCAGGGCCTGTAATCTGGATTGCACAGTTCCAACAGCTTTTTTTTCACTTGATATTACTTCTTTGAGTCATCTATTTCATTTTTAATCATGGAACCAGCTTTTTCACAATCCAGTAATGAATTTTTTTTTGCATCAAAATTACCAAACAGCAGCTGGAAAAACAGAACTGCACCAAAAAAATTTAACTGAATTTTGGTGGTTTGAGATCCAAAACTATATGGAAGTGTTTCAATCTTTGTTTGGACAGTTTCAACAATTTTTAATGATGAATTTGAACATGTTCAGACCTTAAAACAACTTAGAAACTGCCTATAATTCGAAATCATTGTTTCACTTCCATTTTCACTCAAAAATTGATGGTTTCAAATGCAAATTTGCATATAAGTCATGTTTTGACCAAATGAACAGTACTAGCAACTTTGAACCATCAATTAAGACTTGTTCAAGCTATAAAACAGCAAAGAAACAGCAGATTTTCGAAAATCCCTACTGCTGTACCACTTATGCAGTAAATGGCACCAAAATAACCAACCAAATTCAGTTTTATGGAATCAAAGTTTGGATCAGCAAGGAAAAGACTCTAGGCAATGTGAATACACAGATCTAAGCTGGAATTAAAGATGCTTAGCATGACCAAACTCAGATTAAACTATGCAATGAAAATTGGCACGGTGATAAACCAAATTTAAATCTGAAATAACAAATGACTAGTGTCTATGCACAACCAAGCTATGCAAATTGCATTTCATTGCTTGTTATGGTTGGCTACACTCTTAGCATCATTCAACAACACTAAACAATGTTGTATCAAGCTTTAGAATCAATCAAAACCAGCTGAAAATAGATTTGATGATGTAGAACAGCAAACAAAATTCTGCATCAGATTTTAACAGAATTTTACAACCAGTTTGGCTTATTGGATGCTTCAGCCTATATTACCAAGGCTAGATCAACTCATCACTGCCTCTAATGGTAACAAACAGCTTGTATAGCACTGGTAAGCACAGAACTCAATAGAAACAATTTCAAAACAGTGACAATGTTAAAACAGCAACAGTAGTTTGCACAAGACTTTAGACAAAACAGAATTTAAAGTTCAAAGCTGGAATTGACTCAAACAAGAAATGATTCACCGTTTAAAATGAAAAATGGACATAATACACTGTAAGAACACAGAATTAAAGGCTGGAACAGAATTACAGAAGCAAAATTAAAACTGAAACAGAAATAGAAAACAGAAACAGAAACAGAAAACAGAAACAGAAAACAGAAACAGAGATGGAATTCAGCAGAATTAAATTGCAGAATGAGAAGAAATGCTTAGCTCCTTGGTGCGTGGAGAACCTAAGCTCTGGATACCACTTGATGGAGCCAAATTCCAGAGGAATCCAGTGGCCTGAAGCTCCCAAATCAGAGGTGTGGTAAGTGTGTTGGTGTGCAGCGGACTTGATGGAGTAAAAGTTAATGGAGGTGTTTGAATGAAGAAAGGTAGAATGAGTGAAGCCTCTCAGCTCAGAAAGCCTTCATATAATGGAAGGAAGCTTGAGAGAAAATGAAGAAATTGCAAGCAATTTTGACTCAAGAGCAGAATGCAAGACTGAAATATATTTCTCAGCATTTGGGCATAGCTCTAAAGTAACTACAAAAGGAAGAGGTCTCCTATTTATAGGAAAATAAGAGCCTCAAATCTGAAATGAAATTTAATCCAAATGCAAATGAAAAAGGCGCCAATTTGCTTCAGCTCCAAACATGCCTCAGCAGCACACGTGAACAGCACCAATTCTGAATTCTTTTTCCAACTCAGCAGTACACGTGAAAGTTGGCCTAGCTGAGTTTTCTTTTTGATAGCTTTGGCAGCAAGCTTCTCCCTCCAAGTCTCCCTTTTCATGTGCTCAAATGCTATGCTGGCAGCTGCTTCCTCCAATTTTATTAATCCTACAAAACAAAGAAAAAAAATGTGCTTTTAATTATGGGAAGAAGGATTAATGTAAATTACCTTCCATAGAAGCAAAATAGTATATGGTCCTTCTTCCTCTTGAATCCTCTTTGCCATGGCTCTAGTAAGAGGTCCAATGTGCGTCTTAGATGGTCTTCCATCACAGACACTCTCGGTCTCTCGTTTTTTGTGGGCTTCTTGACTTTATTTTGGAACGTTGTTATTGAATGAAGAAGGAGTAGCACACAGGATTTTCATTTTGGTTTGGTGCGCATAAATTAATTCTTGAGGTGCAGCACGTTCATTTGATTACTTAATTTTCTAGCTATGGTTACGTACAACGTTGGTGTGGGGTGATTCAATTTTCTTCTCATTTGCTTTGGAGTGCTGCATTTACTTTTTGCCAATGGAAAAAGTGTTGATTTATTGTTGAAAAGAGAGGTTACAGCCTTGGGATGGGAATCTGGAGCAGCACTTGCTTTTAGCAAAGTTTATTTTATTCTAATGGGAGCTGTCACGTCCGGCATTGGGTTGTTGGTGTGCATACGGAGACAAGTGTTGATGGGATGAAAGGGTGTGCACGAAAATGTGGAGCTGGTAGAAGAGAAGCTGCACGTTCATGGAATGAAAAATAGATTAGGTGGGAGTCTAGGAGATGGGACGTGCCAGGGTATTTGGTAGCTGAATCTTAACTAATTTTTTTTTTATTTATTTGGGAATGAAGAGGTGGTAGGTAGGAGCACGTCCAGCTTCAGGGATGTTATGATGATTCACTTTTTTTTGTTTTTAGAAAGAGAGAATGGTTGAGAAATGTGGGGCAGTGGTGTTTCAGCTTGGGAGGATGCACACATTTCAATATTTTTTTTTATTTAAAGCTTGAAGTGTTTGTTGCTGGAACGGAGAAGAAAAGAGAGGGCACGGTGATAGAGAATGAGCGTACGGAATGAGCTGGAAGCAGGGAGCAACTTCACGGTGATGAAGTTAATTTAATTTCTTGTACAAAGAAAGTTGATTGGTTATTGGATGACGCGCACGTACTAGGAAGGTCTCTTTAATCCTTTTCTTTATTCACACTTGCATCAAAAATGTTTTATATTATATACATTGAAATGCATTTAGAAGCAGCTTGCTCGTTTTATTTCAACTTACCGGTCACACAATTTCTTTTAGTGCTTCTTTCGTATGAATGTGCATTCCATGTCATTCTGGCTGCGTTGGGCTTCGACGGGTAACTCTTTGCAGTTCAATAGTGTTAGATGAGTTTTCATATTTCTCCAATGTATTTAAATTAGTTCCCACACCTTAATTTAGGACCGTTCAGTTTACTGCTTGATTCACTTTAATGTTGTTTATTATGTTTAGTTGTGATAATTTAGTTGTAATGTTACTTTTAATGACCAACATTTTAATTTTGTGTTTACCTCCGTGTTTATATTCGTGTTTTAATTTAGTTCATTTAAAATCACAAAAACACTTTCAAACCCCCCTTTTACCGTGTGAGATCTGAGACTGAACCCAATTTGGTCCTTGAGAGACGACCTAGGAGTCACTGCCTAGCACTATACTGCATTCTTTTATGCACAACTTTTGTTGGGAGGTGCGACCCTCTCACCACTTGTCCTCAAGCAAACAAGATGTAACTCAATCTCCAACCAATTCATATGATGGTTCACTCATTCCAAAAATCCTCTTTTTAGATAAGTAAAAACTTCAATCAAACTTATGACCAAGAGTTCAATCAAGATGTGCACATGCTTTATGAGCTTTAGGACGTCCTAGGGTTTGTATCTTTGGCAGAAACGAAGCAAACACTCTCTCTTCCACCGCTTTGAAGGAGGATCTTGGATGCTCAGGCTACCTCTTCACCTTTCTAGGGTTTTATCTTTCATTCTTTCATTATTGTTCATCTAGGTTCACCATGAATATGGTGAACTAAACCTTGTATGTTTGTTGGGGAATCAATGTAATCTTTTGAAGCTCTCATATATGGAATTTGTGCTTGCATCTTAATCTAAGACTTATGCTTTCTTTCATCATTAGTTAGGGTTTTTCCTCTTTGCTCAATGCTTGCTTTGTTTAACTCATTCAATGCATGATTATTGATTTTGTCGATACGGGAACGTACGGGGAAGTCTAGATCCGGGGAATTTCTCCCAATAGTATATTGGTTGCCTTAAGCTCCTGTGCTAAAAAAACTAATTATTAGGAATGCTAGGAATCGTATGAACTCGTAATTAGAGAGAAGCCTTCTTGAAAGGTAATTTAGAGAGTGGCATTAACAATGATGACTTGAATGTTGAATTCCTAAAATATATGAGAGTGGATAAGATGAAATTGACCCCCAACAACATATTCATCAATATATTTCATTGAAAGTGCTTGTCTTTTGTTTTAGCCATTGATCAACCTCATGCATACATGTTTATTTTCGTCTTTTGCATAGTAAAATCCAATTATTTTGTCTTAAGTCTTAGCTAATCAACAAATCACATAACTAAACTAGGCCGTGAGTCCTTTGGGAGAACGATACTTGGTCTTACCGAGTTTATTACTTGAAACGATTCGGTCATACTTGCCGATTGTTAAACAAGTTTGTGACATCATATTTTGGTGATCATAAATTTGTGCATCAGCGAGACATGCTCTTCTTCTTCCTAGCTTACCCTAGGTGCCTTCTACTTATGCCTCTCACTCACTCCATGCATTTAAGTTCTCAGATAACTCATACATTCAGTCCCTACCATGCAACTAAAGCAAAATCAAAACAAACAATAAAGACAAAGTAAATCAACTGGGTTGCCTCCCAGGTAGCGCTTGTTTAACGTCACGAGCCTGACCCAGAATCCACCAACACCCATCAGCAGGTGCAACAAACCTGGTATCCTTCAGTAGATACTTAACCACCTAGCATCCATCAGTAGATGCTATACCCAAAAATTTACAAAAACCAATGTCCAAAGTTTATAGAATTACATCACCAAAATGAAAAATAAAATAAGAATTAATGTTCTGAAACCACTGGGGTGTCTCCCAGAAAGCGCTATTTTAATGTCATTAGCTTGACCCAATAAAGTTCAAATTCTTTCTTCCATGTTGGTGTTCATCTTTCTGTCATCACACCAACTCATCAACTGCGTCCTGTTCACCTCCTTGATTCTTCTTGAATGTGGAGACTCAATTTCTATCACTCCATCTTCTTTATAATCTTTCACAACCCACAACTTATTTTTGAATCTCACATGTTTACCAATTTTGGGTTGTACTTGCATTGAATGAACCGTTTTTTCTTTTCCATCTTTTTCTTCTTCCCTAACTTGAAACAAGAAACAATTTTTACCTTTAAAGTTCGGCTTTGCATCTTTAGGACTAGTCATGAGTATATCTTGATATGTAGCTTTATAATTAGTCTCTGTCTGATGTTCCTCTTTGAAGACATCAACAACTACCCTTTCTTCCCAGTCTTGAAGCACCACTATTCCTTCATCTATATCAATGATGACTTTGGCCGATTTCATAAACGGTCTTCCGAGAATAATAGGAGCCCTTTCATCCTTCATCTCCATCACCACAAAGTCCACCAAGAATTTTAGTTCTCCAACACAAACCATAACATCCTCTCCTATACCATAAGGATTCTTTGAAGAGCCATCCGCCATTAACAAATTCATGTTTATAGGCTTGACTTCAAGATCACCCATTTGTTCAAGTAAAGAATAAGGAATTAAATTAACGCTTGACCCTAAATCAAGTAGGGCTTTATTTACCTTTTTCATGACGCATGGAATGGTGAAACTTCCTGGATCTTTCACTTTTGGAGGGAGTGGCTTCTTCTTAATCGTTTTGTAATCATTTGTCTCCTATTCTCTATGTCTTTTCTTTGTGGAGACTTGTTCCATGGGCTTTGTATAATCTGCAATTTGTTGCAATATGTTCTTCAAAGTTAAATCACCCTCCAATTTTTTGAATATTTCTGTAAAATGCCCAAATTGTCTCTCTTTCTCTAATCTCTCATAATCTGTTAGAAAAGGAAGAATATCTTTAATTTTTATCTCTTCTCTCTCTTCTTTCTCTTTTCTCTCTACTCTCTTTTCTTTTCCTTCTTCTCTCTCTTCTTTTCTTCTTTTCTCTCTAACTCAACTCTTTCAACATCCACACTTACTAAAACTTTACATTCTTCCGTAGGATTAACCTCAGTATGAGCCCCAAAACTCTTATCAGGCATTTCTTCCAACTTCTTAGCTAGTTGGCCAATTTGCATCTCCATATTTCTCATGGTTGCTTGAGTGTTGTTATGATTGAATATGGTTACCTGCATAAATTGTTGAAGAGTTTCTTCCAACTTTTATGTTTTTCAGTGAGTGTAGACATTTGTTGCCATAATGATGGTTGCTGCTGTGGTCTGTTAAATTGGCCTGATTGCCCAGCTTGTCCAATTTGTCCCTGACCCTGACCCATGCTTGGGTGAGCTTTCCACCCTTGGTTGTAATTACCTTGGCGGTATGAAAATTGATTAGCCATGAAATTTACATCTTCCAAGGCTTCTACTGGAAAAGCGCATTGACCATTAATATGGTCACCGCCACATAGTTCACACATCTGTTGTTGAACCTGTGCAACTCCTTTTAACTCCTTTGGCAATTGTGCAAGCGTCTTTGTTAAACTCTCCAATTTTTAAGTTATGATTTTATTCTAAGCGAGCAAGGCATCATTTGATTGCAATTGTAGAACCCTTTTCTGTTGAATAGGAGCTCCTCTTTCACTATGCATTTCATTGTCATTAGCAACCATGTTCTCTATCAATTATGTTGCTTCCTCTGGAGTCTTACATTTAATAGTAACTCCAGCTGAGGCATCTAACATCAACTTGGTTTGTGAACCAAGACCTCCATGGAAAAGTAGAACTACTATTGCTTCATCAAAACCATGCGTGGGAGTCTTTCTCAACAAATTTGTATACCTATCCCATGCTTGGCCTAATGTTTCCTCCATGCCTTGTTTAAAGGAAGAGATCTCTTGCTTCCCTTTGTTGACTTTAGATTGTGGGAAGTACTTGTTCAAAAACTTTGCAACTACAGCTTCCCATTCTGTAAAACTACCTTCTGGAAAAGAATTCAACAATAGCTTAGCATTCCCTCCCAATGAGAAAGGAAACAAACTAAGCTTGATTGCTTCATCCGGTAGTCCATTTATCTTCACAATGTTACAGATTTCATTGAAGGTGGTCAGATGTTCATATGGACTTTCATGTGATAGCCCATTAAACTGATTATTTTTCACCAACTGTATCAATGCCGGTTTCACCTTCATGTTTGCAACGTTGACCCTCGACCTTGCTATACTGTTAAAATGTTGAGGGCCAACCAAAGTGGTGTAATCTGCAAGAGTCTGTCTGCCATTATCTCCTCCTCCATCTCCTCAGTGTTATGGTAAGAACCTTGTGGTGAAGGTTGTAAAAGTGTTTCTAGAGGAGCGAAAAGTTCTCTACACGTACGGATTCTTCTCCTCTGTCTACTCTCGTCTAAGTCTTCAAGAAGAGGTTCCGAGGTTTTCTTGCTTCTAGTGCAAATTGCTTCCTACATACACAAGAAAAGAAAACCCTAGAAAAATTTGTCAGCACAAAAAGATAGAGAAGATATAAAGAATAAAAGATACAAAAGATAAAAAATAAAAACAGAAAAATCAAAGGTAATCAAAAATCACACAAATAGACTAGTTAAACCACGAGTCCCCAGCAACGGCGCCAAAAACTTGTTAATCCCTCGACAAGTGTAAACGAATCGTATCAAGTAATAAACCTGGTAAGACCAAGTATCGTTCTCCCAAAGGACTCACGACTTAGACAGTTATGTGATTTATTGATTAGCTAAGATTTGTACAAACAGTTACTTGAGATTTCAATGCAAAATACTGAAAAGGAAATATGTATGCATGTATTGATCAATGAGAAAGAAGAAACAAACCACATAATTTGAATTATATGGATGAATATGTTGTTGGGGTTTATCAATTTCATCCTTTCCACTCTCATGTATTAAGGAATTCATCATTCTTTTCATTAATGTTAATGTCGCTCTCTAAATTACCTTAAACCCGATGTCTCAGCGAAAAAAGTCTAATCATAATCACTAGTTTACAATGTCTTGTTGATGGACGAACGCCCGAGAAGATGACGATATAAGGTTTGAGAGCTCGATTCGGACTCCTCGAAGCTTCTTCGACGAAGAAGGATGCAGCGGAATGTTGAGGAACACTAGATCGAGGAATGACTCGAATGAAATCTAAGGAAAACTGAGAGCGAACACAACAAAACCCTAGACCGAGGTTTAATCGGTGGAAAACCTTATAAACACTAAGGAAACCCTAGAACGGTGAGGAATCACTAAACTGACTAATTAATCGGTGGAAATGGTGTTTTAAACGGTGGAAAGGAAAGAACGAAGGTTGGAGAGGTGTTTAATCGGTCAAAACTCAAAGAAAATGAAGAAAGATGAAGGAAAACCTAGGGAAAGCCATAGACGAAGCACTGTTCGGTGAAGATGATGTACTGTGGTCGAAATGGGTGAAACGAGGAAGCAGTGGAAGTAGATCTGTGAAGATAACCTGATTTGGAGTGTGGAGAAGCGAGAAGAGGCTAGAGCGAAATGAAGCCTCGAGAGAATGAAGATGTGGATGCTGATGATGCGGATTTGAGAGAAAGATGTGGCTGATGAAGTGTCGCCACGCATACGAAGGAAAATGACGAAGGAGAGCGCCCTAGAGGAAAGCAATTAATGGAAGCACAGTGAAAAGCTAATGGAAAATGAGAAATGGAGGTATGTGCAAGGAAGGTGGCTAGAGGGAGTCTTTGGACTCTATAGCATTTGACTTTCAAGAGAGAATTAATTCTGAAGGTCAGAAAATGAAATTCTCATTAAGCTCAAAAGTGAATGATACAGTGATGGAGACGGGTATTTATAATAACTCATGCTCCTTACAAGCTAACCTATAAAAGGTAAAAATACAAAGAAGGACTACGTCGGACAGGATTACATCATACCCTCTGATAACAGTTGAAAAACTGTTATTTTTATGATTAAAATTGACACTAAAAGCAACCTTTACACTTAGAAACTAGCTTGAAATCATGCTTTTCTTTATATTTTTGGAAATAAGAGAGCTGGACAGGTTTATGCTTGATTTCAGTGTTTTTGTGCAGGTTTTAAGGTGAATTTGGTGAAAGAAGTGAAGAAGGAGAGAGTTGAAATCAGAAAAGACAACAAAAAGTGCAAAAAGGAGAAGCCGAAGTCACCGCTCAGCGGCAGTTTACCGCTGAGCGGCACTCTGGAAGTCACGTGAGGTCCGCTGAGGGGCAAAATGGCCGCTGAGGGGAGAAAACAAGTCACGCACTCACCGCTGAGCGGTATTTTACCGCTGAGCGGCACTTTAATGGGCTTGGACTTGAGTTTTTGTAATTTACGAATGATATATAAGCTTTAGGGTTTCCTAGGGTTAGGCATCTTTGGCAGAAACGAAGCAAACACTCTCTCTTCCACCCGTTGGGGTAGATTGGGAGATGGTGACAGCTCTCCTCTTCTCTTTCACGGGTTTTTCTATTCTTTCATTCTTTCATTGTAATTCATCTAGGTTCACCATGAATATGGTGAACTAAACTCTGTATGTTTGTTGGGGAATCAATGTAATCTTGTGAAACTCTCATATATGGAATCTGTTTTTACATCTTTTAATTAAGACTTATGCTTTCTTTTCATCATTAGTTAGGGTTTTTCCTCTTTGCTTAATGCTTGCATTGTTTAACTCATTCGATGCATGATTATTGGTTTTGTCGATACGGGCACGTACGGGGAAGTCTAGATCCGGGGAATTTCTCCCAATATGATATTGGTTGTCGTTAAGCTCCTGCACTTATGAACTGATCATTAGGAATGCTAGGAATTGTATGAACTCGTGATTAGGGAGAAGCCTTCTAGAAAGGTACTTTAGAGAGTGGCATTAACAATGATGATTTGAATGTTGAATTCCTAAAATATATGAGCGTGGATAAGATGAAATTGACCCCCAACAACATATTCATACATTAATATCATTGAAAGTGTTTATCTTTTGCTTTTTGCCATTGATCAAAACTTCATGCATACATGTTTATTTTCTGTCTTGCATATTAAACTCCAAATATTTCGTCTGTAAGTCTTAGCTAATCAAGAAACCACATAACTAAACTAGGCCGTGAGTCCTTTGGGAAGAACGATACTTGGTCTTACCAAGTCTATTACTTGAACGATTCGGTCATACTTGCCGATTGAAAAACAAGTTTGTGAAATCATATTTTGGTGTTCATAAATTTGTCCATCAAGTTTTTGGCGCCGTTGCCGGGGACTCTGGTTTAACTGGTTAATTTGTGTGATTATTGATTATCTTTGACTTATTTTTTTATTTTTAATTTAAATTTCGAATTTTTATTTTATTTTATTTTATTTTTCTGTTTATATTTTTCTGTTTATATTTTTCAGTTTGTATTTTATTTGATTTGATTTGATTTTTTTTTGTTGTTTTCTGTTTTTCTGTTTTCTATTTTTATTTTCTGTTTTTTATTTTTCGGTTTTTATTTGATTTTATTTTATTTGATTAGATTAGATTTTATTTTATTTTATTTTATTTTCTGTTTGTATTTTATTTTATTTTATTTTTTCTGTTTTTATTTTTCTGTTTTTATTTCCTATCTTCTTATCTTTTCAATTATATCCTTTGATTTTTTTTTTCTTCTCTATCTTTTTGTGCTAACAATTGTTTTTA
Organism: Vigna umbellata; assembly: GCF_029865625.1. NCBI lineage: Eukaryota > Viridiplantae > Streptophyta > Magnoliopsida > Fabales > Fabaceae > Vigna > Vigna umbellata. Next base: position 25,062,252 of record NC_142167.1, on the reverse strand, counting down.
GGGTTTTGTGCCTAATGTTTGCAGAATGCAATTTGGTCAAGAATTTAACTATATGGGCACTCAATTCCACCAAAGTAATCTCAACCACTGGTGGGAACCTCACTCAAGCATGGATCAAAGCCAATTTTGGCAAGCTGCTGGACAATTTGAGAACCAACCACAACAACAATGGCAGCAACAACCCTTTCTATCAGGAAGTTTGGATAGGTTGGAGGACACCCTTCAACGATTTTTGAAAAATTCCGACTCTACTCAGAAAAGCATTGAAGAATCATGTAAAAGAATGGAGATGCAACTTCGTTACATCAATCAGAGATTGAATGATGATGTTAATACTGAAGTTAACCTTAAGGAGGAAGGGCAAGTCATTATCACTGAAAGTGACAAGATTCTTGATGAGGAAAAATTAAGGGTAGAGAGAAAAGAGAAAGAAGAGTTGAGTGAGAAAGATAAAGATGAAGAAAAAGAAAAAGAAGTGGTTGAGAGAGAAGAGAGAAAGAAAATTTGTGTGAAAATAAAGAAGTTGAGAAGAAAAAGAGAAGGGAAGAAAAAAATAAAAGAAAAGAAAAAGAGAAAATTTGGGGAGAGAAAGCGTAAGAAAAAGAAGATGAGAGGAAAGAAGAAGAAATCATATGAAAAATCACATCCTCATCTAAAGAAGAATCATAGGAAGGGAAAGAAATTCAAGTGCTTTATGGAAATCTTCAAGAAATTGGAGATTAAAGTTCCTATGATTGAGACATTGCAACAGGTTCCTGGTTTGATCAAATTTCTGAAGAAGTTCAGTAGAAAGAAGAAAAAGAAGAAGGAACTTGAGCTTTATTGGGTCAAGCTAGTGACATTAAAAGAGCGCTTGCTGGGAGGCAACCCAGTGATTTAAGAACTTTTAATTTTTGGTTTGGTGATGTAATTTTGAACTTTTGGGTATTTTTGTTTTTGTTATAAGTTTGTTACAGGGTTTACATCTACTGATGGATGTTAGGCGGAAGAGTATCTACTGAAGGATATTATGTTTGTATACACCTACTGATGGGTGTTGGTAAGAAAGATTTGCATCTACTGAAGGGTGCTGGAGGATTTTGGGTCAGGCTCGTGACGTTAAACAAGCGCTACCTGGGAGGCAACCCAGTTGATTGAATATTTTTGTTGATTTGTTTTAGTTAGGGTTTGCATAAGCATTTTGAACATTGAATTGCAGGGAGCCAGTGAGGGGCATGTTTAGGAGGCACGTAGGTTAAGAAAAGAAGGAGAAGAACACATCACGAAAGTACCGCTGAGCGGTACTTTACCGCTGAGCGGTACTCTCGCAGATTGGGTTTTAGTTCCCCTTAGCGGGACCCGAGCCCATTAGGGTATTTTTAAACCCTAAGCTGCGTATTCTTTCACACTTTCAGATTTTTCTCTGCACAAACACTCCCACATACCTTCTCCAAGGTTTTCCACATCTTTTCACTCTTCCCTCTTAAGAAAATTTCTCTTCCACTCACTTTTTCACTAGTGTGCCATCAAAGTTTGGGGTTGGAAGAGAGCACTCTAGCTTGGAAGCATTCTCATTGCATCTAGTATCTCCACCCAAGTAAGTAAAATGCATTTTGTTCATTCTAGGGTTTTGATTTTGAAAATGATTGTCAAAGCATGAAGATTTAGGGGTTTTGATTTCTTGGCATGATTTGATGATATATTTGATGTTTGAACCGATTAAACTGCATGATTATGAACTGGAAAACTGAAAATTGCATTTGGGTGGAGCTAGGAAAGCTTTAAAACAAGATTTTCAAAAATCTGCAGAGTTACCGCTGAGGGGTAAAATGCCGCTGAGCGGCACTCTGCCAGATTTGGTTTTTCTGGTTTTTTGAGATCTGGAATGTGGTACTGGTGGCGCTGAGGGGAAATTCTGGCCCTCAGCGATGGTTCAGCTTCGAAAGGAGTTGTGTTCTTTGTTTTACTAATGATTAACATCATGTTCTGTGGTTTTGTATTTGTGTTTTGAATGTAGGAATGGCATCATCTTCAGGAAAAAGATTGAAAACCATGGCAACCAAGAGAAAGGAAAAGGAACCAGAGCAACCCCACTCTAGCAGGTTCCTCTATAGGAAACATGAGAAGCACTTTAAAGTGGTTCAGGACAGGAGACTTCTGATGGAGAGAAAGGTTGGAATGATACCTAACCTTGCTCCTCAATTTGGAGGGCAAGTTTTAGGGAATGACTGGGCAAAGCTAGCCACTTATCCTGCACCTGCCAACATAGCTGTGGTTAAGGAATTTTACACCAATGCAAAGAAGATTGGTGATTATCCAGCTGAGAATTATTTGGGCTATGTCAGAGGCCATGCTATCAGGTATGATCCTGATTCAATTAATAACTTTCTGGACACTGTATGGGCTGGTGAGCAGTGCCAGTTTGCTCTTTGCATGGAGGAAGGTGCTGATTATGAGGATGTGGAGAGAGTACTGTGTATACCTGGAGGACACTTCCAAAGGAATCGATCTGGCTCAGTGGTTAACATTAGGAGGACAGATTTGACTCCTCTTGCAAAGTATTGGATGGCGTTTTCTCATGCCAACATTCAGCCATGTTCACATGTGTCAGATATTACTCTCAGCAGGGCATTCTTCATCTACTGTGCTATCAGAAACTTGAATGTTAATATTGGGCAGGTGATAGCTGATGAGATTAGTGTGTGCGCCAATACTTCAAACAACAAAGCACCACTGGGACATCCTTCTTTGATCACGCACCTTTGCAAGATAGCTGGGGTGGACACTTCTGCTCCACCATTTGAGAGGCCAAGAAAAGCTATTGATGAGGCCTATTATAGACAGTATTGTGGAGGTGATGATGCAGCTCAGCCAGTTCCACCACGCCGGGCTCGTAGAGAGAGAGGGCCAGCACAGAGCCAGACATCTGCTGATACACATGAAGCAGAACCATTCCAGATGAGGGACATGTACATGTCTCTTATAGGTGCTCAGTTGCAGTCCATTCACAGAGGACAGGTGGCCACTGCTGAGATGATTGTGGGGATGTATGATACACCTCCAGCCCACAGGTGGACTATGGATGAATTCCATAATGTGGTAGCTTGGCCAGAGGAGCCAATGCATGGAGGAGGAGCTGGAGCAGCTGAAGCTTCAGCTAGAGAGATGGAAGAAGATGAAACTGATGATGATGATGCATTTGAAGATGCTGAAGATGAGGAAGAAGAAGAAGATACAAAGGACAGCTCAGACTGATGAGGAGCTGAGATAGCATTTACTGATAAATGCTATCATATGATTATGCTTTTGTGGTTTAAGTTTTCTGAACTTATTTGTTTTTGTTTTTAGATTAGGGTTTGATGTACTCTATTTGAAACCTGGTTTCTTGTGATGGTTTGCTATTAACTGTGATTGTGTGATAAGTAATGCTGAATGATGCTTATGATTAATTGATGTTGAGATGATGTGCACATTAAAATGCTTATACAGGTGATTCACAAGCTTTGTGAACAAATGCATGATATCATGATTGTGATTGAAATTAAGCAGGATGTGGATGTCAAATGTGAATGAGCTTATATGTGAGATTTTGAGCTCTAGAGTTGTTATTGTTGAATGCTATTACTTTGAAAGCATGAATGGTTTTGCCCAGGTTTTCTATGATTGAATCAATTGCTTGTTTTGCATCATATGATCAAGGCCGTTTGTTGGAAACCTTTTTATTGGCCAAATTTGTAAAAGTTAGCCCACTAAAAGAGAACACTTTGTGTTCAATCCTTTTGAACCCTTAGCCTTGAATATACACTGAAACCTTTGATTGAAAAATCTTTACCTTGAGTTAAGTAGAAGATCTTGTGTGGTATTGTTAAATGTTCAAGTTTGGGGTTGTTGGGAAAACATGAAAAGCATTGAGCTAAGAGCTAAAAAGTAAGAATATGCAAAGAAAAAGAAAAGAAAAGAAAAAGAAGCAAAGCTCAATGCAAAGGCAAAAGAAAGTTAGGAAAGAATAAGATGATTGTGTTGTATGATTCTCTTAACTCAAGGATTTTGTGATCCAGAAAAAACCAATTTTCTTGTTAGCCCAGCCACATTATAAGCCATAGAAAAGTCCTTGTGATGATGCATGCTTGTGAATGTTTTTGATTGTGGTAAAATGAAAGGCAAATTTGATTCATGTGACATTGTGATAGTAGAGTGAATGAGTGATCATCTCTTATACACTTGAGTGTGAGTGAAACACTTGACTTAGTGAGGAAATATTACATGAACACATGAACATCCATGCTTAATTGATTGATCATTCATGAGAATAGCATTTGTTGGAATTTAAATGACTTTGTGAACACTAAAACATGTGCACATCTTGATTAAACTCTTGGTCATAAGTTTGAGTGAAGTTGTTACTTATCTTGAAAAAGAGGATTTTTGAATGAGTGAACCATCATATGAATTGGTTGAAGATTGAGTTACATCTTATTTGCTTGAGGACAAGCAAAGTTTTAAGTTTGGGGTTGTGATAACAGTTGAAAAACTGTTATTTTTATGATTAAAATTGACACTAAAAGCAACCTTTACACTTAGAAACTAGCTTCAAATCATGCTTTTCTTTATATTTTTGGAAATAAGAGAGCTGGACAGGTTTATGCTTGATTTCAGTGTTTTTGTGCAGGTTTTAAGGTGAATTTGGTGAAAGAAGTGAAGAAGGAGAGAGTTGAAATCAGAAAAGACAACAAAAAGTGCAAAAAGGAGAAGCCGAAGTCACCGCTCAGCGGCAGTTTACCGCTGAGCGGCACTCTGGAAGTCACGTGAGGTCCGCTGAGGGGCAAAATGGCCGCTGAGGGGAGAAAACAAGTCACGCACTCACCGCTGAGCAGTATTTTACCGCTGAGCGGCACTTTAATGGGCTTGGACTTGACTTTTTGTAATTTACGAATGATATATAAGCTTTAGGGTTTCCTAGGGTTAGGCATCTTTGGCAGAAACGAAGCAAACACTCTCTCTTCCACCCCTTGGGGTAGATTGGGAGATGGTGACAGCTCTCCTCTTCTCTTTCACGGGTTTTTCTATTCTTTCATTCTTTCATTGTAATTCATCTAGGTTCACCATGAATATGGTGAACTAAACTCTGTATGTTTGTTGGGGAATCAATGTAATCTTGTGAAACTCTCATATATGGAATCTGTTTTTACATCTTTTAATTAAGACTTATGCTTTCTTTTCATCATTAGTTAGGGTTTTTCCTCTTTGCTTAATGCTTGCATTGTTTAACTCATTCGATGCATGATTATTGGTTTTGTCGATACGGGCACGTACGGGGAAGTCTAGATCCGGGGAATTTCTCCCAATATGATATTGGTTGTCGTTAAGCTCCTGCACTTATGAATTGATCATTAGGAATGCTAGGAATTGTATGAACTCGTGATTAGGGAGAAGCCTTCTAGAAAGGTACTTTAGAGAGTGGCATTAACAATGATGATTTGAATGTTGAATTCCTAAAATATATGAGAGTGGATAAGATGAAATTGACCCCCAACAACATATTCATACATTAATATCATTGAAAGTGTTTATCTTTTGCTTTTTGCCATTGATCAAAACTTCATGCATATTAAACTCCAAATATTTCGTCTGTAAGTCTTAGTTAATCAAGAAACCACATAACTAAACTAGGCCGTGAGTCCTTTGGGAAGAACGATACTTGGTCTTACCAAGTTTATTACTTGAACGATTCGGTCATACTTGCCGATTGAAAAACAAGTTTGTGAAATCATATTTTGGTGTTCATAAATTTGTCCATCACCCTCCCTCTTAAAAAAAAGATTTGCCCTCAAATCTGGCATCGCCTTATGAAGAAACTCCACACAGTCTTGGGAGAATAGGCATGAAATTGCTTTATTACTTTAGATCTACTTTTTTTCCGCCTGGATCAAACACGAATCTGCAATACACATCAAATATATCTTCAATTAATATCAATCCAAGAAAGAATTTTTCTTTAAAAACAAAAGAATAAGAACTTCTAATACTTTGATCTGTAATCTTTGAAAATTTTAGAAGTCCAAATTCAAATTTGTCTTGAGTTAATTGTTTTCTTAAAGATAACAATAACCCAAGATTTGAATTATCATATTTTAAGAATGTATTCATAGAATATATAATGACAATTGGTTTGAAAGAGAAGTCCATATTTGAAGAATAAACCATGATTGGAAAAGAAGTAAAGATTTGGAAACCTTCCCTTTTAGGTGCCATAATCTTGGAAAGAATAGAGTTTGCCATCAGCAACAATTTCTCCTTTTCTTTCTTCTCTCTTTCTTGCCTTTCTCTCTTTTCTTCTTTTTTCTCTTTTTCTTTTCTTTCTTCTTTTCTTTTCTCTTCTTCTCTTCTTAATTCCTCTCTTCTTCTCTCTTCTCGTTTTCTTTTCTCTCTCTCTTCTCTTCTTCTTTCCTTTCTTCCTCTTCCTTTCTCTCAATCTCTCTTTCTCTTTTCTTATTCTTGAGCTCTTTAAGTCTTGCCCCAAATTCTAATTCTCTACGAAGAAACCCATGATCATTTAAACACTCAAGAAATAATTTTCCATCATCAATGCAATCCCTAATTAGTTCTAGGTTTCTTTTAATACTTGAAGGCACAAACTTTCTTCTCATGCAAGCTTTTAAATCATGTCAATCACGTATGGAGGACTTTCTACCTTTCCTAACATGATATTGTCTTTCATCCCACCACTCACTTGCATGCTCTTCTAACTTAGAGAGATATATGCTAAGGACATAATATTCACTCTCTCCATAAAACCAAGGATTTGTTTTATCAATTTCTTTTTCCCAAGCTAGGTATGTTAATGCACCTATGTCTTTACCAAAGGATGGAAGATTTCGAGCTTGTTTAAGCATTTCATCAACTTTATCTAACCTAGAAGACCTATATGAACTATAAGAAGACATCTTTGTTTTTAAAAGTTTTCTTAATCTAAAGGGTTCAAAAGTTTCACTTAGACAAGTCCCAGGTAAGAGAGGTGAGCTAAAGAGCTGCTTAAGTACCAAGTCTTGCCTTGCCAGAAATTTCTTAGGCTACTAACTAATTACCCCTTAAACTAAAATCACCTTTAGAAACAAAGTACACAACTCAAACAATCACAAACAATTAAACACTAAAAGACTAGACTCTTCGGACTCTAGTGTGAAAAGGCTTAGAGTTTAATCCCTTTTAGCCTAATCACCCCTAAACGTGAACACAAAATCAAACAAACAAAACACTTAAGAAACCAGCGGACTCTAATGACCCCTACGAGATACATCAATCAAGTCAATATTAAAGTCTACTCTTATGGTGAGGCTTGTAGCTTTGGCTAACAAGACACACTCACCTGTCTAGCTATGCTAAATTAAAGCAAGTAAAGTTGCCAAGAGTTTGAAAGAGCACCAAGGACTCTTCCAAAGAACTTGGACTTTATAAAAGGCCTTTTACAAAACAAAACTAAAGCTAACAGTGGGCTAACACAAGCCTATTATAAACAAAAAATGAAACTAAAAGAAAGCTAGCCTATCAGCCTATTACACATCAAATGGAACAAAAAAAATACACAACATGCACGCTGCCACGGTCCTGGTCCACTTCATTCAGCTTTGTTGCTCCACTTTGTGCTTCTGCTATCAATTCTCTTGGTCTTTCCTGATCAGTTCAATCCTACAAAGGCAAATGCAGATCTGCAATCAAAATTTTTCTTAGCTAGAACAAATTGCACAATGAAAACACATAACAGTAAGAACTTCCCTTTTATTCTCTGGCCTTCACGGTGCACTTGTTAATCCTAACAACGAATAGAATTGCTTTTGCTCTCAAATGACAAACTGCAATCAAATATTCACACTCAATTCAGCAGAGCAACCATCAATGCTATCAATTTCCAGCTAAAACAGAAACAGTTAAATAATCCAGAGGTAAGAAAGTTAAACAACTCCCCTAATTAAATGGTCGGTCTAGCTTGCTCTAAACTCTATTGAGATTCTGCTGCTACTAAGAATTCTTGACTCCAAATATTTATCAACTATGCACACAACAACAAACCTATTCTACATTTTCTCCCTACACTGATTTAGTTTAGATCTGCTCACAGAAATTACACCAATTCCAGCAAAATACACAAGGACATGGATATTAAACCAGATGCAATGGGTGTAATTCAAAGCTAAACTAAACTGATTTAAACAACCATTCAATTCTAATTTAAAATCTGATCATTCCAATGGGTAAAAAGAATTATGTGCTTAATTCAACCACAACGTCAGAATTGGAAATTAAGTGCTTTAGTCACTTCTTAAAATTGAATGATGCTTTGGCAGTTAAAACAAGTTCATGCATAAGCCTAATTACTCCAAGCAAATCAATTCATGCATAAATCAGTCCATGAACAACTAACTAGGTGGCATGCAAGGGTATGCAATCAATCAATCTGAACAAAACTGAAATCTGCATGTGATTAATACCAGGAAAATATTTTCTATATGCATTTGGAAAAAATGATCTCAACAAAGAAAGAGTGATGGTGCTAATAAGTATTCAACAGATTTCAACAATTGTAAGCAAACCATGAAATCAGTAATCACATTCAGACATATAATATCTCAATGATTTCAGCAAACAGTTTATAAGCCAAAATGAATGCAATGTTAATTTAAGCAAATCACAACTGCTCCAATCTAATTGATCCAATTTCTTTTCCTGCACAATGAACAATCACAAAACAGTTAGATTAACAATGAATTCTCTATTTCAAAGTGCCAAGGAATTAGGCCAAGTTAGCCACACTAAACTCACTACACTCAGGCTTCTCTTTGAAAGCTTAAATCACTCAAAATGGAAAGGTTTAGAAGGGAGATTCACCCTTGGCAGTACAAAGCTGGAAAGTCTTTCAGACCACCACCACCTAAGATGTTACCAAGCACACAAACCTTCTTTCAATTTCCAGAAATCCAGAGTGAAAAAACTTCTCAAGTAATAAAGAAATGGCTAGGCAAAGATCAAAGTAATGGACAGACAGGTAGAACAGAACAGGACAGCCACTAAAGCAAAGGAATTGACAGCAGCACCTATAAGAGACATGTACATGTCCCTCATCTGGAATGGCTCTGCTTCATGTGTCTCAGCAGATGTCTGGCTCTGTGCTGGCCCTCTCTCTCTACGAGCACGGCGTGGTGGAACTGGCTGAGCTGCCTCCTCACCTCCACAGTACTGTCTGTAATAGGCCTCATCAATAACTTTTCTTGGCCTCTCAAATGGTGGAGCAGAAGTGTCCACCTCAGCTATCTTGCAAAGGTGAGTGATTAAGGAGGGATGTCCTAGTGGTGCTTTGTTGTTTGAGGTATTGGCGCACACACTAATCTCATCAGCTATCACCTGCCCAATATTAACATTTAAGTTTCTGATAGCACAGTAGATGAATAGTGCCCTGCTGAGAGTAATATCTGACACATGTGAACATGGCTGAATGTTGGCATGAGAAAACGCCATCCAATACTTTGCAAGAGGAGTCAAATCTGTCCTCCTAATGTTAACCACTGAGCCAGATCGATTCCTTTGGAAGTGTCCTCCAGATATACACAGTACTCTCTCCACATCCTCATAATCAACACCTTCTTCCATGCAACGAGCAAACTGGCACTGCTCACCAGCCCATACAGTGTCCAGGAAGTCATTAATAGAATCAGGATCATACCTGATAGCATGGCCTCTGACATAGCCCAAATAATTCTCAGCTGGATAATCACCAATCTTCTTTGCATTGGTGTAAAATTCCTTTACCACAGCTATGTTGGCAGGTGCAGGATAAGTGGCTAGCTTTCCCCAATCATTCCCTAACACTTGCTCTCCAAATTGAGGAGCAAAGTTAGGTATCATTCAAACCTTTCTCTCCATTAGAAGTCTCCTGTCCTGAACCACTTTAAAGTGCTTCTCATGTTTCCTAGAGAGGAACCTGCTAGAGTGGGGTTGCTCTGGTTCCTTTTCCTTTCTCTTGGTTGCCATGGTTTTCAATCTTTTTCCTGAAGAGGATGCCATTTCTACATTCAAAACACAAATACAAAACCACAGAACATGATGTTAATCATTAGTAAAACACAGAACACAACTCCTTTCGAAGCTAAACCACTGTTGAGGGCCAGAATTTCCCCTCAACGCCACCAGTACCACATTCCAGATCACAAAAAACCAGAAAAACCAAATCTGGCAGAGTGCCGCTCAGCGGCAGTTTACCCCTCAGCGGTAACTCTGCAGATTTTTGAAAAACCTGTTTTAAAGCTTTCCTAACTCCACCCAAATGCAATTTTCAGTTTTCCAGTTCATAATCATGCAGTTTAATCGGTTCAAACATCAAATATATCATCAAATCATGCATAGAAATCAAAACCCCTAAATATTCATGCTTTGACAATCACATTCAAATTCAAGAACCCTAGAATGAACAAAATGCATTTTACTTACTTGGGTGGAGATACTAGATGCAATGAGAATGCTTCCAAGCTAGAATGCTCTCTTCCAACCCCAAACTTTGATGGCACACTAGTGAAAAATTTAGTGGAAGAGTGAAAAGATGTGGAAAACCTTGGAGAAGGTATGTGGGAGTGTTTGTGCAGAGAAAAATCTGAAAGTGTGAAAGAATACGCAGCTTAGGGTTTAAAAATACCCTAATGGGCTCGGGTCCCGCTAAGGGGAAATAAAACCCATTCTGCGAGAGTACCGCTCAGCGGTAAAGTACCGCTCAGCGGCACTTTCGTGATGTGTTCTTCTCCTTCTTTTCTTAACCTACGTGCCTCCCATATGTGCCCCTCACTGGTTCCCTGCAATTTAATGTTTAAAATGCTTATGCAACCCTAACTAAAACAAACCAACATAAATATTCAATCAACTGGGTTGCCTCCCAGGTAGCGCTTGTTTAACGTCACGAGCCTGACCCAAAATCCACCAACACCCTTCAGTAGGTGCAAAATTTTCTTACCAACACCCATCAGTAGGTGTTACAGCCATAGTATCCTTCAGTAGATATTTAACCACCTAGCATCCTTCAGTAGATGCTATTTTCAACAAAATAATTACAAAAATAATGTTCACAAATTAAAAATTACAAAACCAAATCAAAAGTTTTTAAATTCACTGGGTTGTCTCCCAGCAAGCGCTCTTTTAACGTCACTAGCTTGACCCAATAAAGCTCATGTTCCTTCTTCTTTTTCTTCTTCTTTCTACTGAACTTCTTTAGAAATTTGATCAAACCAGGAACCTGTTGCAGTGTCTCAATCATAGGAACTTTAATCTCCAATTTCTTGAAGATTTCCATAAAGCACTTGAATTTCTTTTCCTTCCTATGATTCTTCTTTAGATGAGGATGTGATTTTTCATATGATTTCTTCTTCTTTCCTCTCATCTTCTTTTTCTTCCTTTTTCTCTCCCTAAATTTTCTCTTTTTCTTTTCTTTTATTTTTTTCTTCCCTTTTCTTTTTCTTTTCAACTTCTTTATTTTCACACAAATTTTCTTTCTCTCTTCTCTCTCAACCACTTCTTTCTCTTTTTCTTCATCTTTATTTCTCTCACTCAATTCTTCTTTTTCTTTTCTCTCTATCTTTTCCTCATCGCCCCCTATTTTTTTCTCATCAAGAATCTTGTCACTTTCAGTGATAATGGCTTGCCCTTCCTCCTTAGGGTTAACTTCAGTATTAACCTCATCATTCAATCTCTGACTAATGGAATGAAGCTGCATCTCCATCCTTTTACATGATTCTTCAATGCTTTTCTGAGTAGCGTCAGAATTTTTCAAAAATTGTTGAAGGGTGTCATCCAAACTTCCTGATAGAAAGGTTTGTTGCTGTTGCTTGTTAAATTGCCCAGTTTGTCCAGCTTGCCCACTTTGTTCCTGACCAATACTTGGGTGTGGTTTCCACCCTTGATTGTAGCTCCCTTGACGGTTCTGATTGGTCATGTAGTTTACATCCTCTACGGCTTCAACTGGAAAGGCACATTGACCATTGATATGGTCACCTCCACACAATTCGCACAACTGGGATTGTACCTGTGCAACAGTCTTTAACTCTTGTGGCAATTGTTCAAGTATCTTTGAGAGATTCTCCAATTTTTGAGTTATTAACTTGTTCTGAGCTATCAAGGCATCATTGGATTGCAACTGTAGAACTCCTTTTTGTTGAATAGGAGCTCCTCTTTCACTGTTCCACTTATTAGTAGTCATGTTTTCAATTATTTCTGTGGCTTCCTCTGGAGTCTTCCATTTGATATTGCCTCCAGCTGAGGCGTCAAGCATCATCTTGGTTTGTGAACCAAGACCTCCAAGGAAGATTAGGACTACTTCTCCTTCGTTAAATCCATGCTTGGGAGTCTTTCGTAATAGGCTTTTATACCTGTCCCATGCATGCCCCAGTGATTCTTCCATGCCTTGTCTAAATGAAGAGATCTCTTGCTTCCCTCTGTTGATTTTAAAGCTTTGTTGCTGCCATTGTTGTTGTGGTTGGTTCTCAAATTGTCCGGCAGCTTTCCAAAATTGGCTTTGATCCATGCTTGAGTCATGTTCCCACCAGTGGTTGAGATTACTTTGGTAGAATTGAGTGCCCATATAGTTAAATTCTTGACCAAATTGCATTCTGCAGACATTAGGCACAAAACCCTAAAAACAATTGTTAGCACAAAAAGATAGAGAAAAGAAAAATCAAAAGATATAATTGAAAAGATAAGAAGATAGGAAATAAAAACAGAAAAAATAAAAACAGAAAAATAAAATAAAATAAAATAAAAACCGAAAAATAAAATAAAATAAAATAAAAACAGAAAATAAAATAAAATAAAATAAAATAAAATAAAATAATAACCAAAAAAAAAATAAAAACAGAAAATAAAACATAAATTCAAAATTAAAGTCAAAGATAATCAATAATCACACAAATTAACCAGTTAAACCACGAGTCCCCGGCAACGGCGCCAAAAACTTGATGGACAAATTTATGAACACCAAAATATGATGTCACAAACTTGTTTTTCAATCGGCAAGTATGACCGAATCGTTCAAGTAATAAACTTGGTAAGACCAAGTATCGTTCTTCCCAAAGGACTCACGGCCTAGTTTAGTTGTGTGGTTTCTGGATTAGCTAAGACTTAAAAACGAAATATTTGGATTTTTATATGCAAAAGACGAAAATTAAATATGTATGCATGAAGTTTTGATCAATGGCAAAAAGCAAAAGATAAACACTTTCAATGAAATATATGTATGAATATGTTGTTGGGGGTCAATTTCATCTTATCCACTCTCATATATTTTAGGAATTCAACATTCAAATCATCATTGTTAATGCCACTCTCTAAAGTACCTTTCAAGAAGGCTTCTCCCTAATCACGAGTTCATACAATTCCTAGCATTCCTAATGATCAGTTCATAAGTGCAGGAGCTTAACGACAACCAATATAATATTGGGAGAAATTCCCCGGATCTAGACTTCCCCGTATGCGCCCGTATCGACAAAACCAATAATCATGCATCGAATGAGTTAAACAATGCAAGCATTAAGCAAAGAGGAAAAACCCTAACTAATGATGAAAGAAAGCATAAGTCTTAATTAAAAGATGTAAAAACAGATTCCATATATGAGAGCTTCAAAAGATTACATTAATTCCCCAACAAACATACAGAGTTTAGTTCACCATATTCATGGTGAACCTAGATGAATAACAATGAAAGAATGAAAGATAAAACCCTAAAAAGGTGAAGAGGAAGCCTCAGCATCCAAGATCCTCCTTCAAAGGGGTGGAAGAGAAAGTGTTTACTTCGTTCCAGCCAAAGATACCTAACCCTAGGAAACCCTAAAGCTTAAATACCATTCGTAAATTACAAAAAATTAGGTCCAAGCCCATTAAAGTGCCGCTCAGCGGTAAAATACCGCTCAGCGGTAAGTGCGTGTCTTGTTTTCTCCCCTCAGCGGCCATTTTGCCCCTCAGCGGATCTCCCGTAAGCTCCTGAGTGCCGCTCAGCAGTAAACTGCCGCTGAGCGGTGACTTCGGCTTCTCCTTTTGCACTTTTTGATGTCTTTTCTGATTTCATCTCTCTCCTTCTTCACTTCTTTCACCAAATTCACTTTAAAACCTGCACAAAAACACTGAAATCAAGCATAAACCTGTCCAGCTCGCTTATTTATGAAAATATGCAGAAAAGCATGATTTCAAGCTAGTTTTTAAGTGTAAAGGTTGCTTTTAGTGTCAATTTTAAGCATGAAAATAACAGTTTTTCAACTGTTATCACAAACCAAAGTAAAATTTAAAACTTCTAAAATCACTGGGTTGCCTCCCAGCAAGCGCTCTTTTAACGTCATTAGCTTGACCTAGTAAAGTTCAAGTTCCTTCTTCTTTTTCTTCTTTCTACTGAACTTCTTCAGAAATTTGATCAAACCAGGAACCTGTTGCAGTGTCTCAATCATAGGAACTTTAATCTCCAATTTCTTGAAGATTTCCATAAAGCACTTAAATTTCTTTTCCTTCCTATGATTCTTCTTTAGATGAGGATGGGATTTTTCATATGATTCCTTCTTGTTTCCTCTCATCTTCTTTTTCTTATGCTTCCTTTCCCCAAATTTTCTCTTTTTCTTTTCTCTTATTTTTTTCTTCCCTTCTCTTTTTCTTCTCAACTTCTTTATTTTCACACAAATTTTCTCTTCTTCTTTCTCTTCTCTTTCTTTTCTCTCTTCTCTCTCTTCTTTTTCCAACTCAACTTTTTCAACATTTACACTCACTAGCACTTCACATTCTTCCCTGGGGTTAACCTCAGTATTAGCCCCAAAATTTTTATCAGGCCTTTCTTCCAATTGCTTGGTAATCTGACCCATTTGAATCTCCAAGTTCTTAATAGCAGCTTCAATGCTCTTTTGAGAAGATTCAGTTTTCTGTATGAATTACTGAAGAGTTTCTTCCAACCTTGTTGATCTTTCATTAAGTGTAGACATTTGTTGCCATAAGGTTGGTTGTTGCTGTTGTTGCTTGTGAAATGGCCCTGATTGTCCAGCTTGCTCACTTTGTCCTTGACCAATACTTGGGTGTGGTTTCCACCCTTGATTGAAGTTCCCTTGACAGTATGGAAATTGATCGGCCATGAAGTTAACATCCTCTAAAGCTTCCACTGGAAAGGCGCATTGACCATTTATATGGTCACCACCACATAATTCACACATTTGTGGTTGAACCTGTGCAATAGTCTTTAACTCTTTTGGCAGTTGTGCAAGTATCTTTGTGAGATTCTCCAATTGTTGAGTTAGTATCTTGTTCTGAGCTAGCAAGGCATCATTGGATTGCAATTGTAGAACTCCTTTTTGTTGAATAGGAGCTCATGTTTCACTGTTCAGCTCATTATCACTAGTAGCCATATTATCAATGATTTTCGTAGCTTCCTCTGGAGTTTTCCATTTGATGTTTCCTCCTGCTGAGGCGTCAAGCATCATCTTGGTTTGTGGACCAAGACCTCCAAGGAAGGTTAGGACTACTTGCACATCATCAAAGCCATGCGTGGGTGTCTTTCTTAATAGGCTTTTGTATCTGTCCCATGCATGATCTAGTGATTCCTCCATTCCTTGCCTGAAAGATGAGATATCTTGCTTTCCTTTGTTGACCTTGAAAGAATTGAGTGCCCATATAGTCAAATTCTTGACCGAATTGCATCCTGCAAGCATTAGGCACAAAACTCTAGAAAATATTTGATAGCACAAAAGATAGAAAAGATACAAAGAATAAATGATAAGAAGATAAAAGATAGCAAGATAGAAGATAAAAACATAAAATAGAAAAACAAAATAATAACCGAAAAATAAAAACAAAAAATAAAATAAAATTAATTCAAATCAAATCAAATCAAATCAAATCAAATAAAAATAAAATAAAATAAAAACAGAAAAAATAAAAGTAGAAATTCAAAATTCAAAGTCAAAGATAATCAATAATCACACAAATTAACCAGTTAAACCACGAGTCCCCGGCAGCGGCGCCAAAAACTTGATGCACAAATTTATGATCACCAAAATATGATGTCACAAACTTGTTTAACAATCGGCAAGTATGACCGAATCGTTTCAAGTAATAAACTCGGTAACACCAAGTATCATTCTCCCAAAGGACTCACGACCTAGTTTAGTTATGTGATTTGTTGATTAGCTAAGACTTAAGAACAAAATAATTGGATTTTACTATGCAAAAGACGAAAATAAACATGTATGCATGAGGTTGATCAATGGCTAAAACAAAAGACAAGCACTTTCAATGAAATATATTGATGAATATGTTGTTGGGGGTCAATTTCATCTTATCCACTCTCATATATTTTAGGAATTCAACATTCAAGTCATCATTGTTAATGCCACTCTCTAAATTACCTTTCAAGAAGGCTTCTCCCTAATTACGAGTTCATACGATTCCTAGCATTCCTAATAATTAGTTTTTTTAGCACAGGAGCTTAAGGCAACCAATATACTATTGGGAGAAATTCCCCGGATCTAGACTTCCCCGTACGTTCCCGTATCGACAAAATCAATAATCATGTATTGAATGAGTTAAACAAAGCAAGCATTGAGCAAAGAGGAAAAACCCTAACTAATGATGAAAGAAATCAGAAGTCTTAGATTAAGATGCAAGCACAAATTCCATATATGAGAGCTTCAAAAGATTACATTGATTCCCCAACAAACATACAAGGTTTAGTTCACCATATTCATGGTGAACCTAGATGAACAATAATGAAAGAATGAAGGATAAAACCCTAGAAAGGTGAAGAGGTAGCCTGAGCATCCTAGATCCTCCTTCAAAGGGGTGGAAGAGAGAGTGTTTGCTTCGTTTCTGCCAAAGATACAAACCCTAGGACGTCCTAAAGCTTATATACTATTCTAAAATTACAGAAAATTCAGGCCCAAGCCCATAAGTGTGCCGCTCAGCGGTAAAGTGCCGCTCAGCGGTAAGTGCGTGAGTAATTTCTTCCCCTCAGCGGCCATTTTGCCCCTCAGCGGTTCCAACGTGAACTCCTGAGTGCCGCTCAGCGGTAAACTACCGCTCAGCGGCAGTTGCGGCTTCTCCTTTTGCACTTTTTGATGTCTTTTCTGATTCCATCTCTCTCCTTCTTCACTTCTTTCACCAAATTCATCTTAAAACCTGCACAAAAACAATGAAATCAAGCATAAACCTGTCCAGCTCTCTTATTTATGAAAATATGAATAAAAGCATGATTTCAAGCTAGTTTCTAAGTGTTAAAGGTTGCTTTTAGTATCAATTTAAGCATGAAAATAACAGTTTTTCAACTGTTATCAGGTATTGACTTTGTGGGACCCTTTCCTCCATCTTTCAACAATGAATATATTTTGGTAGCAGTGGATTATGTGAGTAAATGGGTGGAAGCATTAGCTTGTCCTAAAAATGATGCTAGCACAGTAATTAAATTTTTGAAGAAGCAAATATTTTCACGTTTTGGCACTCCAAGAGTGTTGATTAGTGATGGAGGATCTCATTTTTGCAATTATAAGCTAGAAAAAGTACTCAAACATTATGGAGTGAAACATAGGGTAGTTGCACCTTATCATCCACAAACCAATGGACAAGCTGAGGTATCTAACCGAGAAATAAAAAGGATCCTGGAAAAAACAGTGACTTCATCAAGAAAGGATTGGTCACTAAAGCTGGATGATGCTCTTTGGGCTTATAGGACGGCAATGAAGATGTCTATGGGACTATCACCGTTTCAATTAGTCTATGGGAAAGCATGTCATTTGCCAGTATAGTTGGAGCATAAAGCATTGTGGGCTTTGAAATTCTTGAATTTTGATCCTTATGAAACTCAAGGCACACGCAGAAGGCAGATTCTGGAGCTTGAAGAAATGCGATTACATGCATATGATTCATCCAAGGCTTATAAAGATAAAATCAAATTCTATCATGACAGGAAGTTGGTAAATAAAGTTTTTAATCCAGGACAACAGGTACTATTATTCAATTCAAGATTGAAGATATTCCCTGGGAAATTGAAGACAAAATGGTCAGGACCATTTGTAGTAAAAGGAGTGCATCCACATGGAGCAATTGAAATATTTAATCCAGCTGCTAATGATCCACAAAAAAGTTGGGTAGTGAATGGTCAACGTCTCAAGCCTTATTTAGGGGGAGAAGTGCAACACTTGTCCACAATGATGCAGTTGGTTGATCCTTGAAATTCTGGGTCAGGCTCGTGACGTTAAACAAGCGCTTACTGGGAGGCAACCCAGTGTTCTGGACTTACTTATGTTTTTAGAATAGGGTTTGACGTACTCAATTAAAAACTTTGTCTGTTATAATGGTTTGCTTGTGATTGTGATTGTTTGATAAGTAATGCTTGATGATACTTTGAGATTGATTGATGTTGAGATGTGCACATTATATGCTTATACAAGTGGTTCACAAGCATTGTGAACAAATGCAAGATACTATGATTGTGATTATGATTCTAAGCAGGATGTTATATGTGGAATATGAATGAGCTTATATGTGAGGTTTTGAGCTCCAGAGTTGTTATTGAATGAATGCTATTACTTTGAAAGCATGAATGACTTTGCCCAGGTTTTCTATGATTGAATTACTTGCTTGTTTGCATCATATGATCAAGGCCATTTGTTGGTAACCCTTATATTAGCCAATTTCATGATTAGCCAATACAAGAGAACACTTTGTGTTCTATCCTTTGAACCCTTAGCCTTGAATATGATTTAAAAACCCTTGTTGAAAAGCTTTACCTTGAGTTAAGATGAGAATATTTTGTGGTATGTATAAATGTTCAAGTTTGGGGTTGTTGGAAAATAGAAAGGGAAATTGAAAGCATTGAGCTAAGAGCTAATAATTAAGTATGTGAAAAGAAAAAGAAAAAGAGAAAGAAAAGAAAAAAAGCAAAGCTCAATGCAAAAGAAAGTTGGGAATAAATAAGAATGATTGTGTTGATATGATTCTCTTAACTTAAGGGTTTTGTGATCCAGAAAAACCAATTTTCTTGTTAGCCCAGCCACATTATAACCCATTGAAAAAGTCCTTGTGATGATGCATACTTGTGAATTTATTTGATTGTGGTTAAATGAAAGGCAAAGACAATTTATGTGACATTGTGATAGTAGAGTGAATGAGTGATTACCTCTTATACACTTGTGTTTGAGTGAAACACTGTACCTAGTGAGGAAATATTCCATGAGCACATGAACATCCATGCTTAGTTGATTGATCATTCATGAAAAATAGCATTTGTTGGATATTAAGTGACTTTGTGAACACCAAAGCATGTGTACATCTTGATTGAAATCTTTATCATGAGTTTGATTGAAGTTTTACTTATCTTGAAAAGAAGATTTTTGAATGAGTGAACCATTATACAGATTGGTAGAAGATTGAGTTACATCTTGTTTGCTTGAGGACAAGCAAAGTTCTAAGTTTGGGGTTGTGATAACAGTTGAAAAATTGTTATTTTCATGCTTAAAATTGATACTAAAAGCAACCTTTGGGAAACGATACTTGGTCTTACCATTTATTATTACTTGATACGATTCGGTACAGTTGTTGACATCTAAACAACGCCCCACTTAGGGAGCTGAGCACCAGCGACTTTGGCCCATGATCCAATTTAGATCTATTTAAGGACTTGCACGACCTATGGTTGATATCTTTTGATGGCATAAGCAGATAAACATATGTTTCACCCCTTTGGGGGTAGATTTGGGGATGTGACAACTCTCCTCTTCTCTTTCTAGGTGTTTTATATCTCTTCCATTCTTTCATTCCATGTTCATCTACTTTTCCATGATAATGGATAACTAAAACTTATTTGTTATTGGGAAAGATGTAACCTCTTAAACTCTCATGTATTTTGAATTGATTATGATTTATTTATGCTTCTTTCATTAATTGTTAGGGTTATTCTTCTTCACTCTATGCATTGTTTTGTTTAACTCATTCATGGCATCATTATTGGTTTTCGTGATGTCGACACATACGGGGAAACCTAGATCTGGAGAATTTTCTCCCAAAAGCAGTATTGCCTAGACATAGGGATATGAGTTTTGGTCATCTTAAGCTTTTAATTGTAATACAGAATTAATTACTAGTAATACAAGACATTGTGATCAAGTAATTAAGGTTAGGCTTTCTTCACCGAGACATCGGGTTTTAAGTAATTTAGAAAGTGATATTAATATTAATGAAGAAGATGAATTCATATATGCATGAGAGTAAACTAGGTGAAATCTAAACCCTAACCAGATTATTATCTCATATTATCAACTTCATCCATTCATTCTAGTGTTTAGCCTTAATTGATCAATTTGCATTCATATTTACTTTTGTTGCGTTTGCATTTAAAAACCTACAAAATATCTTTTTAGTCTTAATTAGTTAAGTAATTATAGAATTGTGTAGTGCCGTGAGAAGAATTCATATATGCATGAGAGCAAAGATGGTGAAATTTAAACCCCAACAACATAATCATCTCATATTATCAATATCATCCATTCCATTAACTTTTGTGTTTAGCCTCAACTGATCAAATTGAATTCATGTTTATTTTTATTTGTGAGTCTCTTGGGAAACGATCTTGTTCTTAGCATTTATTATTACTTGATACGATTCGGTACACTTGTCGGAGTGTTAACACTCAGCGCCCCTGAAAGAGCGCCTGGGCATGGTGCGGGAAGAAAACTAGCACTCTGGTTGACTTTTCTGCACTCTAGTTAACTTTTCTGCATTCTAGTTTACTTTTATGCATTCCAACTATTTGGTACTTTAACTCTTCTTTCAAATCATTCCAATAGCCTAAAAAATCAAGGGAATTTAGTGATAAAATCATCAAGTATAACTTCAACTCTCTTATTCACAAAACCAAAGCAAAAACATGAGTTAAAGCAAGTTTCTAAGTAAAAAAGGTTGCATTTAGTATCAAAATTATATCACAGATAACAGTATTTTCAACCGTTATCACAACCCCAAACTTGAAACTTTGCTTTTCCTAGAGCAATATGTAACTTGGTTTAAACAAAACAATCATACTACAATGGTCTAGCACACCAAAAAGCATTTTCTTTTTAGACAAGTAAATCACTCATGAATGCTCATCATAGAAAGATTAGTCAAGATATAATGATGCTTTAGCCAATAGAGCTTTAATTGTGGTGCTCACATAATCAAGACATACACAAAAAATGCAAACCTCATGAATAATCAACAATCAAGCAAGAATGTTATCAAAAACTGTGATAACAGTTGAAAAATTGTTCCTTTTACATTTAAATTCTATATTAAGAGCAACCTTTAAGACTTAGAAAATAGCTTGAAATCAATTTTTTGCTTATGTTTCTGGAAATAAGAGAGTTGGACAGGTTTTATGCTTGATTTCCTTGTTTTTGCAGGTTTTGAGATGAATTTCATGAAAGAAGTGAAGTGGAACAGAGATGGAATAAAAAAAGGACACAAAAAGTGCAAAAGAAGAGAAACTACAAGTAACACTCAGTTCCAATTACCGCTGAGCGGCACTCTCAAGAACCCGTTGGCACCAGTGAGGGGAAAAATGGCGCTGAGGGGAAGAATTGATCACGTGCTACTACCGTTGAGCGGTATTTACCGCTTGATGAGAGGGTCGCACCTCCCAACAAAAGTTGTGCATAAAAGAATGCAGTATAGTACTAGGAAGTGACTCCTAGGTCGTCTCTCAAGGACCAATTTTGGTTCAGTCTCAGATCAAACACGTAGTGGGGGGGTTTGTGAAAATGTTTTTGTGATTTTAAATGAACTAAATTAAAACTTGAAATCAAACACGACCAAACATAATTGAAAGCATTGAAATAAACTAACAAAACATAAAGACCGAATGGTCCTACAAATGACCGAACGGTTCTACATTGAGACCGAACGGTCTCTAGAGCAAGCGAGGAAATTTGAAATACAGGAAGATAAAGAAGCAGAACACGATAAACAACATAGTGAATGAAAACAATAAACTGAACGGTCCTAAAACAAGACGTGTGAACTAATTAAAATTCAGCACATAATAAGAGACACTTGGTTAAAAATAAAATGCACATATAAACCAAATTAAATGCACTAAATATTTAAGACAACTCATAACCGAATTGAAATGCAATAAAAGAAATCTAAAACTCATCTACCTAAATTAAAATGGAACCACGCTAACTAATAAACAAACGAAAATTGCAGCTTAGAAATCAAATATTCAATGCAAAAGATGAGCATTTAATGACACAAATGATTCAGGCCGTGACACCACTCTTCCTGCCTTGCTCCACGTTAAAATGCATCACCAATGTGGGCCACAAACAAAATAAATCAGCTTATCACATAAGAATGAAATGTGCTTCTCCCAACCAAACCATGACACCTCCTTTCAAACTCCATCACCGTTCCAGCAGCTTGTAGGTCACATTCACGTGCACACCAACACTTCAATAAAAAATTGCATGAACCAAATGAAATTGGCAATGAATAAATCAGCCAAGACGTGACACCACTTTATCTAATGACGTGCTGCTGCGTTCTCTAGAAACTAAATGAAAATGCTTCCCTCGGTCACAGGTGCTCTAAGCTCTCAATGCGCTACATCTTTTTTAAAGTAAAAAAAATTGCTTCATAGGTGGCGGCTGGCTGCTGGAAGAGAAAGAAACTAAAGCTATTGTTTTAACCTTAAAAGAAATATAAACGGTGCTCTCCACCTAATCTCCATTCAGTAAAAAGAAATGTTCAAGCCTAAGCATAGAAGCTCTACAAACAACATTCAAAAGTAAAGCCAAAAATCTGAGAAAGTAGCGGCTGCACCAATTCCAGACCCAGAATCACCGTGCCATCTTCTCAAAGAAAGAAAATAAAACTCAATCTCCCCTAGTGGACGTGAGCGCACACACCAACGCTGCCTTCTCTCCTACACGGCTGGACTACACTACTGAAGCAAACTATACTACTTTACATTCTAGTGCCTACTCTACTGAAACTCCTGGACAGGAGACTAAAGCTACTGGAAGTCTGGAAGAGAGCCTCTCCCCCCGGCCGTAACTCCTCTCCTGGAACTCCTCCCTAATACTCCATTCCATGACCTACTTACTTCGTGCAGCTCATCTCTTTCTAGACCGTGCTTCCGCGTGTGGGCCGTGTGTTCTTCATCCGCGCCACCACATAACCTTCCATCTCTCAATTCCACTGGACTCCCCTCTCCCCATGCACACCCCAAGCTCTGGAAAAATGAAAGCCACTGGATCTGTGCTGGATGCACCCCCTATGCTTCCATTGTTGAAGCTGGAGCGTGAAGAAGGAATGAGCTTGTTGTGGGCCTGCTACTGCACGGCTTGCTGGATAATGAAGATACTGGGACGTGTGGTTTGTTGGATGGAAGAAGGTGTGGGATGCGAATCAGCTGGGAGCGTGAAAAATGGGCGTGTGGCTTGCTGGACCGTCAAATGAATGTCCGCGTGAATTGCTGGACGTCACCTCAAGTTTGCTAGACTAGGCCGTGCTCACCAAAATTCAATCCCGTGCACCTCTCCAAAATGAAGGCCCCTTTCTCCCAGCCAGCTGGATGCTCATGTGCACACCAAAGCTGCTGGATTTTATGGACGTGGCAGCAATGCGTGTGTGGCAGCTGGACGTGAAGGCTTCCTCAAAGCTTGCTGGACCGTGAGCTGCTGTGCGTGCCAAGTGTGGGCCGATTTCTTTGATTAAAAACAAATGAAATCAGCACTCCCTCATTGGAGCACCACTCTAATTAATTTCCATGGGCCGGGTGTGTTGTTGCCTTTTTCTTTGTGCACACCTCCCTTTCCATTTGAAGCACCCAAAAATGAAATTCACACCTCCTCTCATTTTAGCTTAAAATATAATTGATGTGACATTTCTCTTTAAGTCCCAAAATATTATCGAACAATTTCCCTACAATTAACAATGCAAATAATTAGCTCAAATAATTCAAATTAATTAAAATAAGAATTTTTGGTCAAATTAAGCACAATTAGTAAAAACGGAAAAATACCGGACGTTTTAGCACAATTCCCTGATTAAATTCGGTACAATAAGCTAAGTGAAATTGAGAAAATATTGACTCATCAAAATAGACCACACTTAGTCTTTTGCACTCCTGGGCAAAATCAAGACGCAGATCAAGGAATAGTTCAAAGGACTTTTAGGAAGGTGACACAAACTCAGCATACAGAAAACAAAGACTCAACAAGGACAGAAACAGAATTACACAGTTCTCGAGGAATCTGGACCAAGAAAGGAAGTAGCCAATATCCAACACTGAGTCAACGAAAGCAGATACTCAAAGAATCATCCAAACAATTCAGTACAAGGAAAACAGTCAATCAGTTCAAGAGATGAATCAAAAGCAACAGAGCCTCACAGATGCACACAATCAGTGTTTCTCTCAAGTGTTTAAGGTAGATCAATGTCACTCAATGCACTCGAGAAAGAAATCACAAATAGACTTGGCAAGCCTCTAATATCAACACTCAAGCACATACGCATGTTCAAATCAAAAGGTCTTTTCATGGTTGTAATGGGGCCAAGGACACGGGAGGATATATCTGGATAAGAAGCTACAAACCATAAGGAATAGAGAAGCAATGGGGAACAAGTGTAAACACATTCAAACACACCCACAACCTCTAATTTCATCCTCTTCTTGACTCCATTATTATTATTATTTTTTTTTTCATTTTTCACTGTTTTTCTGCCTTTTTTTTTTCATCCTATTTCTTTTTTTTTTTTTTTTTACTCTATTCAGCACACAATTTCAAGAGACAAGATACACCACATATTTACCAAAACAAAACAAGAAGAGGAACCAACTAGCCAATTCATCAGAATCCCCAGGAAGACCACACTTGTTCCCAAAACACTTCCAAAGCTTCAAAATTCCCTAAGGTTAAGGTAATCATGGTTGTTTCACTTAGGCCTAGTGTATGAGCTTCAAAACAAAGAAATGGGGAAAGTATAGGCTCAAAAGTGTTTATCAAAGGATTAGAACAAGGTGAGCTTATTTGGCTAAAGAGGCTCAAGAACAAAATTGCCTTCATCACTTCCAAACATGCATATCAATCAAGAATTATCAACAAGAGTCAAGCCAAGGCATATGTGCAAGCAATCAAGAGACATATCACACACAAGAAAGAACATAAAGTGGCTCAAATTCTCCCACAGGGCATTTGTGTCACAATCAATTCAACTCTCAAACATCATGATCATCTTCCAAGCAAAGAAAAGCAAGGATTTCAAACAAATCAGAGTATCAATGAAGTGAAAGACACATCTACAACCTAAACAAAGTCCAGAAATCAAGAGAAACATGTAAAACTGTACACAAAACAAAACAAAAAGTACCTAGAAAAGAAAAATTTTAACACGAAAAATAAAAACTAACAAAGAAAAATCAGAATCTCCCCCAATAGACCACACTTAAACTACACAGTGTCCTCAATGTGTCATAAGCATAAGATCGGAAATCAAAACAGTCAACAGATCATGGACAAGTGCAATAAAAGTAGGGAAAGGGGGAGAAGAGAAAAGGAAAAACTCCCCTGAGTTATGGTGGAAGCTGCCAATTTTGGACTTTCAGGGAGATGTCTTCCACCATTGGATTCAGCAATCGAGTTTTGAGGAGGACCAACTTCATCAGTACTGCCATATCATCCACAACGAGATGTTTCTTCTTTCTTTTCCCAGCAAACTGTTCCATCAGTAGCTTTCCTTCCACTGGCAGTTGTTCAGTGTGTGACACTGGAACGGAGATCTCTGGTTCAGTCAAAGAAGTAGCAGTACACTCTCCTTCATTAATCATGATTTCCTTAATGTCAGCACCTGTATTCTCATTTAATCCTGCAGCATGGTCATCAAACTCACAATTAATAGCATCTGTTATACACTTAGAATCTGTCTGTATCACATAATCAATTTCAATACAGATCGGGCAAGAACCAGATTCACAATCACATTCAAAGTTCTCAGAGAACTGTGTCAGATCAAAGTTCAGTCCTAACTCTATAGAGTTATCAGATTGCACAGTTTCCACCTCAAAATCAATATTGATATATGCATCATCAACAGAATCAAAGGTCAGTTCAAGGCTATTATCATTCAAAATTTCATCACGACAATCATGTCCATTCAAAACAACCCGTAGACCAATGGGTTCAATGGCTGATACTGAATCAAAAATTTTAGAATGGACAATCAAATCTGTATCAGTATCAGTCATGAATCCTATAGAATCAGTGTGCATCAAATCACAGGCATTTGAATGCATAAGCAAATCAGGTAAAGTGTTTGGAATCTCAAGTTCAGAATAAACCTGTTTTTGCTCATTGAAAATTTTCTTACCAATCTCCAAGTCATCAGCTGCATCCTCAAGGCTATCATTTAAATCAAGGTCAGTGCAAGGATAGTGAACATCAGGTATGTCAATGTGCTCTACAGGGAATAATGATTCCACAACATGAGTGTGCACATGTGTATCAATATCAGAATCCAGAACAGGCTTAAATGGTTCAAGTTTTACCAATTCAAAAGCATTAAAATTTACTTGAACCTCAGATTCATGAGTAGGGATTTCAAGTTTACAGTAAACCTGCTCAGGTTTTTCCCTTACTACCTCACTTGGATTTTGACCCGCCAGCTTGCAGAGCAACTTCTTTGCCTCTGTTGGAGTTCTGTCCATCAAAGATCCACCAGCAGCTACATCCACTAATATCCTTTCATTGTCCAGGAGCCCTTCATAAAAGTAAATCAAGAGCAAATGCTCTGAAATTTGGTGGTTTGGACAGGTTGTGCATAGCCTGTTAAACCTCTCCCAATAATCTGCCAGGCTTTCTTCTTGAAATTGCTCAATGGTAGTGATCTCCCTCCTAATGCTGATTACCTTTGCTGCTGGAAAGAACTTGTTGAGGAATCTCTGTTGTGTTTCCTGCCAACTATCAAAAGGATACTGGTATATGAACCAGTCTCTTGCTGCACCTTGAAGGGACATTGGAAACACTTTCATCAACACTTTCTCCTTTGAAACACCAGGAGGCCTCATCGACAACACACCAAACAAAACTCCTTGAGGTGCCTGTATGGATCTTCATGTGCCAACCCATGGAATTTGGGAAGACTCTTGATCAGATCATATATCCAGTCTTGAGAATCTGTCATCTCCTCTATTGTAGTGCAAAACCTGTCTCAAACCTGGACTTCCACTTCAAACAAAGATTAAACCAAACATATAGAAACATAACATGGGGGAAAACCATTATTTACATAATTTGAAACTTCCAGAAACAACAACTAAATGCACAAAATACAAAAAAATGATAAAAATCTAAAAACACAAAAATCGATAAAAGAAGTAAACCCAAACAAGACTAACTAAACATCCTAAAACACATCACACAACACAACACTAACACAACAAAAGACCTAAGACTGAACCATTGGTCCCCGGCAACGGCGCCATTTTGATGAGAGGGTCGCACCTCCCAACAAAAGTTGTGCATAAAAGAATGCAGTATAGTACTAGGAAGTGACTCCTAGGTCGTCTCTCAAGGACCAATTTTGGTTCAGTCTCAGATCAAACACGTAGTGGGGGGGTTTGTGAAAATGTTTTTGTGATTTTAAATGAACTAAATTAAAACTTGAAATCAAACACGACCAAACATAATTGAAAGCATTGAAATAAACTAACAAAACATAAAGACCGAATGGTCCTACAAATGACCGAACGGTTCTACATTGAGACCGAACGGTCTCTAGAGCAAGCGAGGAAATTTGAAATACAGGAAGATAAAGAAGCAGAACACGATAAACAACATAGTGAATGAAAACAATAAACTGAACGGTCCTAAAACAAGACGTGTGAACTAATTAAAATTCAGCACATAATAAGAGACACTTGGTTAAAAATAAAATGCACATATAAACCAAATTAAATGCACTAAATATTTAAGACAACTCATAACCGAATTGAAATGCAATAAAAGAAATCTAAAACTCATCTACCTAAATTAAAATGGAACCACGCTAACTAATAAACAAACGAAAATTGCAGCTTAGAAATCAAATATTCAATGCAAAAGATGAGCATTTAATGACACAAATGATTCAGGCCGTGACACCACTCTTCCTGCCTTGCTCCACGTTAAAATGCATCACCAATGTGGGCCACAAACAAAATAAATCAGCTTATCACATAAGAATGAAATGTGCTTCTCCCAACCAAACCATGACACCTCCTTTCAAACTCCATCACCGTTCCAGCAGCTTGTAGGTCACATTCACGTGCACACCAACACTTCAATAAAAAATTGCATGAACCAAATGAAATTGGCAATGAATAAATCAGCCAAGACGTGACACCACTTTATCTAATGACGTGCTGCTGCGTTCTCTAGAAACTAAATGAAAATGCTTCCCTCGGTCACAGGTGCTCTAAGCTCTCAATGCGCTACATCTTTTTTAAAGTAAAAAAAATTGCTTCATAGGTGGCGGCTGGCTGCTGGAAGAGAAAGAAACTAAAGCTGTTGTTTTAACCTTAAAAGAAATATAAACGGTGCTCTCCACCTAATCTCCATTCAGTAAAAAGAAATGTTCAAGCCTAAGCATAGAAGCTCTACAACTAACATTCAAAAGTAAAGCCAAAAATCCGAGAAAGTAGTGGCTGCACCAATTCCAGACCTAGAATCACCGTGCCATCTTCTCAAAGAAAGAAAATAAAACTCAATCTCCCCTAGTGGACGTGAGCGCACACACCAACGCTGCCTTCTCTCCTACACGGCTGGACTACACTACTGAAGCAAACTATACTACTTTACATTCTGGTGCCTACTCTACTGAAACTGCTGGACAGGAGACTAAAGCTACTGGAAGTCTGGAAGAGAGCCTCTCCCCCCAGCCGTAACTCCTCTCCTGGAACTCCTCCCTAATACTCCATTCCGTGACCTACTTACTTCGTGCAGCTCATCTCTTTCTGGACCGTGCTTCCGCGTGTGGGCCGTGTGTTCTTCATCCGCGCCACCACATAACCTTCCATCTCTCAATTCCACTGGACTCCCCTCTCCCCATGCACACCCCAAGCTCTGGAAAAATGAAAGCCACTGGATCTGTGCTGGATGCACCCCCTATGCTTCCATTGTTGAAGCTGGAGCGTGAAGAAGGAATGAGCTTCTTGTGGGCCTGCTACTGCACGGCTTGCTGGATAATGAAGATACTGGGACGTGTGGTTTGTTGGATGGAAGAAGGTGTGGGATGCGAATCAGCTGGGAGCGTGAAAAATGGGTGTGTGGCTTGTTGGACCGTCAAATGAATGTCCGCGTGAATTGCTGGACGTCACCTCAAGTTTGCTAGACCAGGCCGTGCTCACCAAAATTCAATCCCGTGCACCTCTCCAAAATGAAGGCCCCCTTCTCCCAGCCAGCTGGACGCTCATGTGCACACCAAAGCTGCTGGATTTTATGTACGTGGCAGCAGTGCGTGTGTGGCAGCTGGACGTGAAGGCTTCCTCAAAGCTTGCTGGACCGTGAGCTGCTGTGCGTGCCAAGTGTGGGCCGATTTCTTTGATTAAAAACAAATGAAATCAACACTCCCTCATTGGAGCACCACTCTAATTAATTTCCATGGGCCGGGTGTGTTGTTGCCTTTTTCTTTGTGCACACCTCCCTTTCCATTTGAAGCACCCAAAAATGAAATTCACACCTCCTCTCATTTTAGCTTAAAATATAATTGATGTGGCATTTCTCTTTAAGTTCCAAAATATTATCCAACAATTTCCCTACAATTAACAATGCAAATAATTAGCTCAAATAATTCAAATTAATTAAAATAAGAATTTTTGGTCAAATTAAGCACAATTAGTAAAAACGGAAAAATACCGGACGTTTTAGCACAATTCCCTGATTAAATTCGGTACAATAAGCTAAGTGAAATTGAGAAAATATTGACTCATCACCACTGAGCGCCACTTTTCTGGGCTTGGGCCTACTTTTCTGTATTTTTTAGAATATTATATATGGTTTTAGTTAACCTAGGTCAGGGATCTTTTTGGGACGAAGCAGAAATGCACTTTGTCACCCCTTAGAGGAGGTTTTTAAATGCTAAAGCTCGTTTCTCACTTTCTAGGGTTCTATCTTGTCACTCTTTCATTGTATTTCATATAGTTTCACCATGAATATGGTGAACTAAACTTATTTTGTTGTTGGGAATCAATGTAAATCCTTAGAAACTCTCATGTAATGGAATTATTTCTTCAAGATCTTTTATAAGATACATGCTTTCTTTAATTAATTGTTAGGGTTTTTCCTCTTTGCTCATATCATGCATTGTTTAACTCATTTGATGTCATGATCATTTGTTTTGTCGATATGGACACATACGAGGAAACCTACATCTGGAGAATCTCTCCCAATAGTAGTATAAACCTAGACATAGGAGTATGATGGTTGGTTGCCTGTAAGCTTCTATTCACTACAATGAATGATTAATTGCTAGGGAGACAAGTGATGTAATTGATGGACAAATTTATGAACACCAAATTATGATGTCACAAACTTGTTTTTCAATCGGCAAGTATGACCGAATCGTTCAAGTAATAAACTTGGTAAGACCAAGTATCGTTCTTCCCAAAGGACTCACGGCCTAGTTTAGTTATGTGGTTTAGTGATTAGCTAAGATTTAAAGACAAAATATTTGGATTTTTATATATGCAAAAGACGAAAATTAAATATGTATGCATGAAGTTTTTGATCAATGGCAAAAAAAACAAAAGATAAACACTCTCTAAATGTATGTATGAATATGTTGTTGGGGGTCAATTTCATCTTATCCACTCTCATATATTTTAGGAATTCAACATTCAAATCATCATTGTTAATGCCACTCTCTAAAGTACCTTTCAAGAAGGCTTCTCCCTAATCACGAGTTCATACAATTCCTAGCATTCCTAATGATCAGTTCATAAGTGCAGGAGCTTAACGACAACCAATATAAAATTGGGAGAAATTCCCCGGATCTAGACTTCCCCGTACGCGCCCGTATCGACAAAACCAATAATCATGCATCAAATGAGTTAAACAATGCAAGCATTAAGCAAAGAGGAAAAACCCTAACTAATGATGAAAGAAAGCATAAGTCTTAATTAAAAGATGTAAAAACAGATTCCATATATGAGAGCTTCAAAAGATTACATTGATTCCCCAACAAACATACAGAGTTTAGTTCACCATATTCATGGTGAACCTAGATGAATTATAATGAAAGAATGAAAGATAAAACCTTAAAAAGGTGAAGAGGAAGCCTCAGCATCCAAGATCCTCCTTCAAAGGGGTGGAAGAGAGAGTGTTTGCTTCGTTCCAGCCAAAGATACCTAACCCTAGGAAACCCTAAAGCTTAAATACCATTCGTAAATTACAAAAAATTACGTCCAAGCCCATTAAAGTGTCGCTCAGCAGTAAAATACCGCTCAGCGGTAAGTGCGTGTCTTGTTTTCTCCCCTCAGCGGCCATTTTGCCCCTCAGCGGATCTCCCGTAAGCTCCTGAGTGCCGCTCAGCGGTAAACTGCCGCTGAGCGGTGACTTCGGCTTCTCCTTTTGCACTTTTTGATGTCTTTTCTGATTTCATCTCTCTCCTTCTTCACTTCTTTCACCAAATTCACCTTAAAACCTGCACAAAAACACTGAAATCAAGCATAAACTTGTCCAACTCTCTTATTTATGAAAATATGCAGAAAAGCATGATTTCAAGCTAGTTTCTAAGTGTAAAGGTTGCTTTTAGTGTCAATTTTAAGCATGAAAATTACAGTTTTTCAACTGTTATCAGTAATCCTGTCCGACGTAGTCCTTCTTTGTATTTTTACCTTTTATAGGTTAGCTTGTAAGGAGCATGGGTTATTATAAATACCCGTCTCCATCACTGTATCATTAACTTTTGAGCTTAATGAGAATTTCATTTTCTGACCTTCAGAATTAATTCTCTCTTGAAAGTCAAATGCTATAGAGTCCAAAGACTCCCTCTAGCCACCTTCCTTGCACATACCTCCATTTCTCATTTTCCATTAGCTTTTCACTGTGCTTCCATTAATTGCTTTCCTCCAGGGCGCTCTCCTTCGTCATTTTCCTTCGTATGCGTGGCGACACTTCATCAGCCACATCTTTCTCTCAAATCCGCATCATCAACATCCACATCTTCATTCTCTCGAGGCTTCATTTCGCTCTAGCCTCTTCTCGCTTCTCCACACTCCAAATCAGGTTATCTTCTTCACAGATCTACTTCCACTACTTCCTTGTTTCAGCCATTTCGACCACAGTACATCATCTTCACCGAACAATGCTTCGTCTATGGCTTTCCCTAGGTTTTCCTTCATCTTTCTTCATTTTCTTTGAGTTTTGACCGATTAAACACCTCTCCAACCTTCGTTCTTTCCTTTCCACCGTTTAAAACACCATTTCCATCGATTAATTGGTCAGTTTAGTGATTCCTCACCATTCTAGGGTTTCCTTAATTTTTATAAGGTTTTCCACCGATTAAACCTCGGTCTAGGGTTTTGTTGTGTTCGCTCTCAGTTTTCCTTAGATTTCATTCGAGTCATTCCTCGATCTAGTGTTCCTCAACATTCCGCTGCATCCTTCTTCGTCGGAGAAGCTTCGAGGAGTTCGAATCGAGCTCTCAAAGCTTATATCGTCATCCTCTCGGGCGTTCGTCCATCAAGTGGTATCCAGAGCAAGGTTGAACACGCTTCGAAGATAAGTATCGCTTTCCTTGTGTCTTTTCGCTTTGTCTTGATTCTGAGTTTCTGTTTTGCATTTCTGTTTCGCCTCTCTGTTGTGTTTCGTTAATTTCGGAGTTGTTCATCATTTTCCTTTAATGTCTTGATTTGTTTTTCTGATTTGAATTGTTACAAATCTTGTTTCGGTCTCCAAGTTGCGTTTCCTGTGCCTTGAGTCTTATTTCATTTTAATTCGGTGAATCTTCTTATTTGAGTCTTTAAAGTTTTAAAATCTACTTCTGTTTTGTTTATGTCATGTTGCTTTACTTATTTTGTCATTTTAAATCTATGTTTAATTGGTTTAGTATTCAATTTCGTGAGTACTTGAAGTTAACCTTGGTGTAATTTCTGTCAAGCCTCAAAAGCTATGACTCATTCGAATGAATAAGCTGGCTGACAGATTTCCATTGGCAATTTTGAATGATTGCATTGTCATATCTGATTTGAGTTTGGATGTTACTCACAAATGCACACCATATGAGCTATGAAAAGTTTAACTAAGAGCTCGGGTGTTTGTGCTTGGCAGTAGTTAGAATTGACTTTTGATTTGCAAGTTTCCTTTGAATTCATTGTTATCTGTGAACTAAGTTTGGTTCTATAAGTTGAACTGCTAGCCAGTAACAAGTACACACCTCATAAGCAATGAAATACATGGCATAGCTTGGTGGTACTTTGTGAAAACACAACATTCTTTTGTTTCAATTACACCGAGATTGAATCTGTCTTAGTGTCTTGTGTGTGTGGTTGTATTCTATACTTAGTATTAGATCATTACTAAGTTCTAACATCAGTACATCCTAGAGTCATTATGTCTGAGTGCTTTAATTTCTTTTCTGCAGAATTAAATTTGATTTGACTTGTGTTACTGCACCTTTGTGTCAAAGTTGTTATGGCTTAAAATTTGTAAGTGGTTGATGATTAAGTCCACAAAAAATCTGCATCACATCAGCAGTACTTGTAATCTTGTACAAAACAACCACTAAATCTGTGATTTGAATTTGAACCTAGCAGTAACACTTGTAATTGGAGTTGATTATACTGATTTCATTGTAAAACAGTGCATAAGGCTGAAATTAACAATGTTAGATGTTGCACTACAATTCTGAAATAAAGTGAATCAGTTTGAACATTTGTTTACAAAAAATTTTGCAATTTGTTCTTGATCTTTTTTATTGCTTTTGAAATCTACTATAGAACTGATCTTAGGATCTTGTTTGAGTGCTTACTGTGATCAAAAGCTTTGTTTCTTGCTTGTCATTGTTGAATGTTCTAGTTTTGTCTCAATGCATGTGCATTTTATTCTGCTATTCTTAATTTGAGCTTTAATTGTTTTTTTCATCTAATCCAGAGTCTGTTTATAGTCGTTATTGTATTGTGCTGTCAATTCCTTTGCTTTAGTGGCTGTTCTGTTCTGTTCTACCTGTCTGTCCATTACTTTGATCTTTGCCTAGCCATTTCTTTATTACTTGAGAAGCTTTTTCACTCTGGATTTCTGGAAATTGAAAGCAGGTTTGTGTGCTTGGTAGCATCTTAGGTGGTGGTGGTCTGAAAGACTTTTCAGCTTTGTACTGCCAAGGGAGAATCTCCCTTCCAAACCTTTCCATTTTGAGTGATTTAAGCTTTCAAAGAGAAGCCTGAGTGTAGTGAGTTTAGTGTGGCTAACTTGGCCTCCGTGCTCGTAGAGAGAGAGGGCCAGCACAAAGCCAGACATCTGCTGAGACACATGAAGCAGAGCCATTCCAGATGAGGGACATGTACATGTCTCTTATAGCTGCTCAGTTGCAGTCCATTCACAGAGGGCAAGTGGCTACTGCTGAGATGATTGTGGGAATGTATGATACACCTCCAGCCCACAGGTGGACTATGGATGAATTCCATAATGTGGTAGCTTGGCCAGAGGAGCCAGTGCATGGAGGAGGAGCTGAAGCAGCTGAAGCTTCAGTTAGAGAGATGGAAGAATATGAAGCTGATGATGATGATGCATTTGAAGATGATGAAGATGAGGAGGAGGAGGAAGATACAGAGGACAACTCAGACTGATGAGGAGCTGAAATAGCATTTACTGATGAATGCTATCATATGCTTATGCTTTTGTTGGTTTAAGTTTTCTGAACTTATTTGTATTTTATGCTTTTAGAGTAGGGTTTGATATACTCTATTGGACACCTGGTTTGTTATGATGGTTTGCTATTAACTGTGATTGTTTGATAAGTAATGCTTGATGATGCTTATTGATTGATTGATGTTGAGATGATGTGCACATTAAAATGCTTATACAGGAGATTCACAAGCTTTGTGAACAAATGCAGGATATTATGATTGTGATTGTGAAATTAAGCAGGATGTGTATGTCAAATGTGAATGAGCTTATATGTGAGGTTTTGAGCTCCAGAGTTGTTATTGTTAAATGCTATTACTTTGAAAGCATGAATGACTTTGCCCAGGTTTTCTATGATTGAATCAATTGCTTGTTTTGCATCATATGATCAAGGCCGTTTGTTGGAACCCTTTTTTATTGGCCAAATTCATAAAGTTAGCCTACTAAAAGAGAACACTTTGTGTTCTATCCTTTGAACCCTTAGCCTTGAACATAAATTGAAAACCCTTGATTGAAAATCTTTACCTTGAGTTAAGTAGAAGATATTGTGTGGTATTGTTAAATGTTCAAGTTTGGGGTTATTGGGAAAACATGAAAAAGGAAAAGCATTGAGCTAAGAGCTAAACAGTAAGAATATGCAAAGAAAAAGAAAAGAAAAGAAAAAAAAGAAGCAAAGCTCAATGCAAATGCAAAAGGCAAGTTGGGAAAAATAAGAATAATTGTGTTGATTATGATTCTCTTAACTCAAGGATTTTGTGATCCAGAAAAACCAATTTTCTTGTTAACCCAGCCACATTATAAGCCATTGAAAAGTCCTTGTGATGATGCATGCTTGTGAATGTTTTTGATTGTGGTAAAATGAAAGGCAAAGTTGATTCATGTGACATTGTGATAGTATAGTGAATGAGTGATTACCTCTTATACACTTGTGTGAGTGAAACACTTTACCTAGTGAGGAAATATTCCATGAACACATGAACATCCATGCTTAATTGATTGATCATTCATGAAAAATAGCATTTGTTGGAATTTAAATGACTTTGTGAACACTAAAGCAGGTGCACATCTTGATTGAACTCTTGGTCATAAGTTTGATTGAAGTTTTTTTACTTATCTTGAAAAAGAGGATCTTTGAATAAGTGAACCATCATATGAATTGGTTGAAGATTGAGTTACATCTTATTTGCTTGAGGACAAGCAAAGTTCTAAGTTTGGGGTTGTGATAACAGTTGAAAAACTGTTATTTTCATGCTTAAATTGATACTAAAAGCAACCTTTAACACTTAGAAACTAGCTTGAAATCATGCTTTTATTCATATTTTCAAAAATAAGAGAGCTGGACAGGTTTATGCTTGATTTCAGTGCTTTTGTGCAGGTTTTAAGGTGAATTTGGTGAAAGAAGTGAAGAAGGAGAGAGATGGAATCAGAAAAGACATCAAAAAGTGCAAAAGGAGAAGCCGCAACTGTCGCTCAGCGGCAGTTTACCGCTGAGCGGCACTCAGGAGTTCACGTTGGAACCGCTGAGGGGCAAAATGGCCGCTGAGGGGAAGAAATTACTCACGCACTTACCGCTGAGCGGCACTTTACCGCTGAGCGGCACACTTATGGGCTTGGGCCTGAATTTTCTGTAATTTTAGAATAGTATATAAGCTTTAGGACGTCCTAGGGTTTGTATCTTTGGCAGAAACGAAGCAAACACTCTCTCTTCCACCCCTTTGAAGGAGGATCTGGGATGCTCAGGCTACCTCTTCACCTTTCTAGGGTTTTATCCTTCATTCTTTCATTATTGTTCATCTAGGTTCACCATGAATATGGTGAACTAAACCTTGTATGTTTGTTGGGGAATCAATGTAATCTTTTGAAGCTCTCATATATGGAATTTGTGCTTGCATCTTAATCTAAGACTTATGCTTTCTTTCATCATTAGTTAGGGTTTTTCCTCTTTGCTCAATGCTTGCTTTGTTTAACTCATTCAATACATGATTATTGATTTTGTCGATACGGGAACGTACGGGGAATTTCTCCCAATAGTATATTGGTTGCCTTAAGCTCCTGTGCTAAACAAACTAATTATTAGGAATGCTAGGAATCGTATGAACTCGTAATTAGGGAGAAGCCTTCTTGAAAGGTAATTTAGAGAGTGGCATTAACAATGATGACTTGAATGTTGAATTCCTAAAATATATGAGAGTGGATAAGATGAAATTGACCCCCAACAACATATTCATCAATATATTTCATTGAAAGTGCTTGTCTTTTGTTTTAGCCATTGATCAACCTCATGCATACATGTTTATTTTCGTCTTTTGCATAGTAAAATCCAATTATTTTGTTCTTAAGTCTTAGCTAATCAACAAATCACATAACTAAACTAGGCCGTGAGTCCTTTGGGAGAACGATACTTGGTCTTACCGAGTTTATTACTTGAAACGATTCGGTCATACTTGTCGATTGTTAAACAAGTTTGTGGCGCCGTATTTCGGTGTTCATAAATTTGTGCATCAGGTCTCCCAAGAATGAGAGGTACATCACTATTCCCTTCCATCTCCATTACAATAAAATCTACTGGGAATACCAATTTGTCAACCTTCACTAAAACATCTTCAACCACTCCATATGGATATTTAAGAGACCTGTCCGCTAGTTGAAGAGACATTCTGGTTGGTTTGATTTCCAAACCTTTAATTGTTCTACACATGGATAACGACATTCTATATGATTGCACTGCAGTTACCCTATACCTTGATAGTTTCCTTCTCAATGTATTTGTTTTTCTTTGTAAGCAGTTCCTTCAAAAATTTTGCATATGATGGCATCTGTTGCAATGCTTTAGAGAATGGTATAGTGATCTCCAGCTTCTTAAACAGCTCCATGAATCTTTCCAGTTGTTTTTCTTTCTCCTTCCTTGAATAGCTCTTTGGATAAGGAAGTGGTTTTTCAAACTCTCTTTCTTTTTGTCTCTCATCTCTCTCTTCTCTCTCTTTTTTTTCTTTCTTTTCATCTTCTTCTTCTTTCTTTTTTTCTCTCTCAACTCTTTCTTTCCACTCACATGTTTCTTTTTCACTCTCATTTTCTTTCTCCTCTCTTTCTTTTTTTCTCTCCTCTCGAACCTTACCACTTCTGGTCACAACAGTTTTACACTCCTTTCTGATATTACCATTTTTCATCTTGTCAACTATTCGCTCAATATGGATCTTCATATTTTCGAATGCAACTTCCACATTCTTACAATAAGATGCATTCGTCTTCAAGAATTTTTGGAAAGTCTCGTCAAGTTTGGTTGTCTTCTCAGATGGAGTAGATTGCATTTGCCATTTTTGCTGTTGCCATTCAACCATTGAAACCTTTTGTATTTCTTGTGGTAATTGAGAAAGTTTCATAATTACTTCTTCCAACTGTTGAGAAATAATTTTATTTTGAATAAGCAAAGCATCATTTGATTGTAACAACTCCTTCTGACTAAGATATCTACTTTCACTGTTGAGTTCATTGTCACTAGTAGCCATATTGTCAATGATTTCTGTAGCTTCCTTTGGAGTTTTCCATTTGATATTTCCTCCTGCTGAGGCGTCAAGCATCATCTTGGTTTGTGAACCAAGACCTCCAAGGAAGATTAGGACTACTTGCACATCGTCAAAGCCATGTGTGGGTGTCTTTCTTAATAAGCTTTTATGCCTGTCCCATGCATGCCCCAATGATTCCTCCATGCCTTGCCTGAATGATGAAATCTCTTGCTTCCCTTTATTTACTTTTGATTGTGGAAAGTATTTGTTTAGGAACTTGGTCACCACTCCTTCCCTTTCTCTAAAGCTTTCTTCTGGAAAAGAATTGAACCAAAGCTTAGCGTTGCCTCCTAATGAGAATGGAAACAAGCTAAGTTTGATTGCTTCGTCCGGCACCCCATTTATTTTCACCGTGTTGCAAATCTCATTAAAAGTTGTGAGGTGCTCATATGGGCTTTCGTGAGACAACCCATTAAATTGATTACTCTTCACCAGTTGAATTAATGCTGGCTTAACCTCCATGTTGACTGCATTGACCCTTGGTCTTGCTATACTATTAAAGTGTTGAGGTCCAGCTATATTTGTGTAATCTGCAAGAGTTCTTCTGGCATTATTATTCTCCATACTTTTAGTGTTATGTTCAGAACCTTGTGGTGATGGTTGTAACAGAGTTTCCGGAGGAGGAAAAAGTTCTCTAGATGTACGGATTCTTCTCCTCCGTCTACTCTCTTCTAAACCTTCAAGAAGAGGTTCTGCAGTTTTCTTGCTCCTAGTTCGGATTGCTTCCTGCATACACAAGAAAACAAAACCCTAGAAAAATTGGTTAGCACAAAAAGATATAAAAGAAGATATAAGATAAGAGATAAGAAGATAAAATAAAAACAGAAAATAAAATAAAAATAAAAACAGAAATTCAAAATTCAAAATTCAAAATTCAAGTCAAAGATAATCAATAATCACACAAATGAACTAGTTAAACCACGAGTCCCCGGCAACGGCGCCAAAAACTTGATGACAAATTTATGAACACCGAAAAACGGCGCCACAAAGTTGTTTAACAATCGGCAAGTGTGACCGAATCGTATCAAGTAATAAAACTAGGTAAGACCAAGTATCGTTTTCCCAAAGGACTCACGGCCTAGTTAGTTATATGATTTGTTGATTATTTAAGACTTGTAAACAATTGATTGTAGGTTTCAATGCAAGAGACAATAATTAAATATGTATGCATGAATTTGATCAATGGAGAAAAACAGAATACAAACACTTCAATGAATTAGATGGATGAGTATGTTGTTGGGGTTATCAATTTCATCTTATGCACTCTCATATACTTTTAGGAATTCATCATTCTTATCATCAATGCTAATGCCACTCTCTAAATCACCTTGCAAGAAGGCCTATCCTTAATTACGAGTTCATACAATTCCTAGCATTCCTAGTAATTAGTTCTTAAAGTGCAGGAGCTTAAAGGCAAAAAATATGCTATTGGGAGAAATTCCCCGGATCTAGACTTTCCCGTACGTTCCCGTATCGACAAAATCAATAATCATGGCAATGAATGAGTTAAACAAAGCAAGCAATAAGCAAAGAGGAAAAACCCTAGCTAAAGATGAAAGAAAGCATATATCTTAATATAAGACATTAACACAAATTCCATATATGAGAGTTTCACAAGACTACATTGATTCCCCAACAACAATACAAGGTTTAGTTCACCATATTCATGGTGAAACTAGATGAACAATAATGAAAGAATGAAAGATAAAACCCTAGAAAGAGGAGGAGGTAGCCTGAGCATCCAAGATCTTCCTTCAAGGGGTGGAGAAGAGAGTGTTTGCTTCGTCTCTGCCAAAGATACAAACCCTAGGACGTCCTAAAGCTTATATACTATTCTAAAATTACAGAAAATTAGGCCCAAGCCCAAAAATAGTGTCGCTCAGCGGTAAGTGCGTGAGTTGTTTTCTCCCCTCAACGGCCTTTTCACCCCTCAGGGGAGCCAACATGACTGCCTGAGTGCCGCTCAGCGGTAAACTGCCGCTGAGCGACAGTTGCGGCTTCTCCTTTTGCAGTTTTTGATGTCTTTTCTGATTCCATCTCTATCCTTCTTCACTTCTTTCACCAAATTCACCTTAAAACCTGCATAAAAACACTGAAATCAAGCATAAACCTGTCCAGCTCTCTTATTTCTAAAAGTATGACCAAAAGCATGATTTCAAGCTAGTTTCTAAGTGTTAAAGGTTGCTTTTAGTATCAATTTTAAGCATTAAAATAACAGTTTTTCAACTGTTATCACATATGTGCTAAAATGCTGAGCCAAGGACGCTCCGCCTTATCTATAGAAGCAGTCAACCGAGTGCACAAACGGACGTCTTGAAGTGCACAAATGAATGTCCAACCCCAGCCCTACCACAAAACAATTCAGGAGGTGGTCGTCGCAGACGTCTGACGGGCACGTGGGACGTCTACGTGGACGTCCGAGGTGTACACCGGACGTCTAGATAGGCGTCGGGCCTAACACATCGGACGTCTATATACACGTCCGATGTGGACCCCCGACGTCTGAGTAACGTCACCCACAAAGACGTCGGGGGGAAGGTCGGACGTCAAAAGGCCAAAAGAACGAACGTCTAAAGCCCTTTCTGCACTAGTGATATAACCCTAACTATTAATGAAAGAAGTATAAAAATATTAGAATCAATTCAAATACATGAGAGTTCACAAGGTTACATCATCTCCCGTCAACAAAATGTTTAGTTCCCCATCGTCATGGAGAAACTAGATGAACAATGGAATGAAAAAGATAGAAAAACCCTAAATATTGAAGAGGAGAGCTTCTGCATCCACTTCTGCCTTTAAAGAGTTGGAGAAAATATGAATTTGTGTCAATTCTGTCAAGAGATACCCTCTCTAGGTCGAGCTAATCCTTAAATAGGGCTGAATTGGGCCATGGGCCATGGGCCAACATTGCCACCGCTCAGCGCCTCTACTTAGGGCGCTCAAGCGTGCTTGCGAGAAGAATGGCAGTCAACGTCCAATGGAGGGCGCTCAGGCCTGAAACGTTGTAGGAAAGATGGCACTCAGTGCTTCAAAAGGGGTGCCGAGGCATGAATGCGAGGCACCAGCGCTGATGAAAATGGGGCCGAAGCATGACTTCGACCTTCTGCAACCTTCTCTTTTGGTGCTCTTTCTGTCATTTATGAGTTCCAAGTTCTTGACAACTTAACTCCTCTTCCAATTCATCCCAATTTCCTACAAAACCAAGGGTATTTAGTGATAAAATCTTCAAGTGTAACCTCAACGCTATTATTTCCCAAAATAAACCAAAGTCAACTCTTATCACAACCTCAAAATTGAAACTTTGCTTGTCCTCAAGCAAAAGAAAATGTAACTCAGCCTAAACAACAATTCAATGTATCAGCATATCACAAAACATTTTCTTCCAAGACAAGTAATCACCCACAGCTGCTTATCATACAAATCTCAGTCAAGAAATATTGATGCATCGGTCAATCAAATTCACTATAATGCTCATATTATCCCACATACAAAAGATGCAAACTCATGGATGATCAACAGCCAAGCAAGAATGTTATCTTATAATGCATGGAACTAATCCTCTCCAAAGACAGTGTTTCACTCAAAAAGTGTTTCACTCAAGCATTCACGAGTGTATAGTTGATAATGGTTTAAAATACCATTATCTGTGATGTAATTTCGATACTAAATGCACCCTTTTTGACTTAGAAACTTGCTTGGACTCGTGCTTTTCCATTAAGTTGTGTGAATAAGAGAGTTAAGGTTGAATTTGATGATTTTATGACTAATTCCCTTTGTTTTGATAGAAAATGAGTTAATACAGGAAGTAGAGATGAAGTGTTAAGAATATAGAGCTCAGAAAGGCCTATAAAAGCACCAAAAGAGGGAACCGCACAAAGCTTGGGCGACCTGTAGGAGGCTTGAGCGTGGAAAAATCGACGTCCGCCGCCTGGGTGCCTTAGGCTGCCTGGGCATCGAACCCCGAAGCCTAGGTGAAATTGAAGGCTCAAGCCCTACGAAAATCGATGTCCACTGCCCGGGCGCCCTAAATTGGGCGCTTGAGCGTCGTGCGTTGCAGATCTGACCCAGTTTTTGCTTTATTTCGACTCTTTTGGATCGGGCCCTGTTTCTACTCTATTCCAACTCTATTTAAAGGACCCAGGCGCTCTAGGTTTTGTATCTCTGATTGGAGCAACACAACAACACACTCTTCTACTGTCTAAAGGCGGATCTGGAGGCGGGAGCTTCCTCTTCTACTCTTAGGGTTTCACTATCACATGCTTTTCAATTATTCATATAGTTTCTCCACGTCTATGGGGAACTGAACTCTATCTATTGTTGGGGAATGATGTAACCTTGTGAACTCGCATTTATTTGAATTGATTCTTAATTTATATGCTTTTTCACTAATTATTAGGGAATTCATATGTTTCAATGCTTGCTCTATTTAACTCATTCATATGTTTCAAGGCTTGCTCTATTTAATTCATATGAATTCCTTACAATTCAGGTTCTTGTTGAATTCTCCCAAGGGTAATATTTCTCAGGGATGAGGGTATGAGTACTTGATCGTCTTAAGCTCTTGATCTTCAGACTTAATTTTCTAGGAACGCTAGGAATTGCACAAACTAGGAATTAAGGCAGACTTATTGCGTCGATGTATCGGGTTCTAAGTAATTTAGTGAGTGATGTTAATATTAATGTAAAAAGAAGAATTCTTATATACATGAGAGTAAACTTGGTGAAATCAAACCCTAACAACATATTCAACTCATTTTATAAACAACCTCCATTCATCTTTGTGTTACTCTACTATTGATCAATTTGCATTCATATTTAATTTTATGTCTTTGCATTTGAAACCAACAATCTCATTTTATTTAAGTCTTAATTAATTGAGTTATCATACAACTGTTTAGTGCCGAGAGTCCTTAGGGATACAATACTTGGTTTTACCATTTTATATTACTTGTGCAATTCGGTACACTTGCCGATCCATCAACAAGTTTTTGGTTTCGTTTCTGGAGATAAAAAATATTGTCAACAAGTTTTTGGCGTCGTTGCTGGGGATCACAGTTTAAACTATTCTATTTGTGTGATTCTTAATAAATTTTGGCTTTATTTTATTTTTTTTTCTTTTATTTTATTTTCGTATCCTTTATTTTTAATGTTTTGATAACAATATTTTCTAGGGTTTTGTTTGGTTTATGCAGGATACAGTAAGAACAAGGAGCAACAAAAGTTTTGAACCTCTTCTTGAAGGACTTCAGACTAGTAGGAGGCCACGGAGAAAGAGACTTTGTAGAGTACCTTCTCTAGAAAGAATTTCATAGGTCCTACAATCTGATCAAGAAAGCATGGACAACAATGAGGGCAGACTTACTTTGGTAGATTATGCAACTGTTGTTGGCCCGTACCATTTTAACAGCATTGCAAAGCTAATGGTCAACACCACAAGCATGAAGATGAAGCCTGCATTGATCCATCTAGTAAAAAGCAACCAATTCAATGGACTGTCCAATGAAGGTCCATATGAGAATCTGACCACTTTTAATGAGATCTGCAACACTATGAAGCTGAATGGAGTGCTAGAAGATGCTATAAGATTGAGTTTGTTTCCTTTTTCACTAGGAGGAAACTCTAAATTGTGGCTAAACTTTTTTCCAAAAAACAGCTTTACTAGGTAGGAAGATGTGGTTGCCAAATTTTTGAATAAATACTTCCCACAATCAAAGATCAACAAAGGG
Organism: Vigna umbellata; assembly: GCF_029865625.1. NCBI lineage: Eukaryota > Viridiplantae > Streptophyta > Magnoliopsida > Fabales > Fabaceae > Vigna > Vigna umbellata. The sequence continues at coordinate 25,018,077 of NC_142167.1, read as the reverse complement.
AAGCATGAAATCTCTTCTTTCAACCAAGGCATGGAGGAATCATTAGGGCAGACATGGGATAGTGATGGACAAATTTATGAACACCAAATTATGATGTCATAAACTTGTTTTCAATCGGCAAGTATGACCGAATCGTTCAAGTAATAAACTTGGTTAGACCAAGTATCGTTCTTCCCAAAGGACTCACGGCCTAGTTTAGTTATGTGGTTTCTTGATTAACTAAGACTTACAAACGAAATAATTGGGGTTTAAGATGCAAGACAGAAAATAAACATGTATGCATGAATTTTGATCAATGGCAAAAAGCAAAAGATAAACACTTTCAATGAAATATAGATATGAATATGTTGTTGGGGGTCAATTTCATCTTATCCACTCTCATATATTTTTAGGAATTCAACAGTCAAATCATCATTGTTAATGCCACTCTCTAATGTACCTTTCCAGAAGGCTTCTCCCTAATCACGAGTTCATACAATTCCTAGCATTCCTAATGATCAGTTCATAAGTGCAGGAGCTTAATGACAACCAATATAAAATTGGGAGAAATTCCCCGGATCTAGACTTCCCCGTACGTGCCCGTATCGACAAAACCAATAATCATGCATCGAATGAGTTAAACAATGCAAGCATTAAGCAAAGAGGAAAAACCCTAACTAATGATGAAAAGAAAGCATAAGTCTTAATTAAAAGATGTAAAAACAGATTCCATATATGAGAGTTTCACAAGATTACATTGATTCCCCAACAAACATACAGAGTTTAGTTCACCATATTCATGGTGAACCTAGATGAATTACAATGAAAGAATGAAAGAATAAACCCTAAAAAGGTGAAGAGGAAGCCTTAGCATCCAAGATCCTCCTTCAAAGGGGTGGAAGAGAGAGTGTTTGCCTCGTTTCTGCCAAAGATGCCTAACCCTAGGAAACCCTAAAGCTTATATATCATTCGTAAATTACAAAAAGTCAAGTCCAAGCCCATTAAAGTGCCGCTCAGCGGTAAAATACCGCTCAGCGGTGAGTGCGTGACTTGTTTTCTCCCCTCAGCGGCCATTTTGCCCCTCAGCGGACCTCACGTGACTTCCAGAGTGCCGCTCAGCGGTAAACTGCCGTTGAGCGGTGACTTCGGCTTCTCCTTTTTGCACTTTTTGTTGTCTTTTCTGATTTCAACTCTCTCCTTCTTCACTTCTTTCACCAAATTCACCTTAAAACCTGCACAAAAACACTGAAATCAAGCATAAACCTGTCCAGCTCTCTTATTTCCAAAAATATAAAGAAAAACATGATTTCAAGCTAGTTTCTAAGTGTAAAGGTTGCTTTTAGTGTCAATTTTAATCATAAAAATAACAGTTTTTCAACTATTATCAGATAGATACAAAAGCTTGCTGAGAAAGACACCTACTCATGGTTTTGATGAAGCAACAATAGTCATTCTTTTCCTTGGAGGGTTGTGTTCACAAACCAAATTGATGCTGGATGCCTCAACTAGAGGCAATATCAAATGCAAGACTCCAGAGAAAGCTTATGAGTTAATTAACAACATGGCTACCAATGCCAATGAGATTCACAATGAAAGAAAAACTTCCTCACAACTTAAGGGAGTTTTACAACTATAGTCTTATGATGCCTTGCTTGCTCAAAATAAAATTATCACTCAACAGTTGGAGATTTTGACAAAAAAACTTTCTCAACCACCAAAGGAGTGCCAGAATGTTTCACAGGTTCAACAACAACTCTGTGAGCTATATGGTGGTAATCATATTAATGGTCAATGTGTAGTGCCCGAGAATCTCAATGAGAATGTGAACTACATGGGCAACCAGTTCCGTCACAAAAACTACAATCAAGGGTGGAAATCTCAATCACCCTGAAGAGTTCTCTAGATAAGAAAAACAAAAACAATTAGGGTGCATTGAAGAAATTTCCAGGAAATTAGGAATAAAAATTCCTGTGACTGAAGCACTGCAGCAGATTCTTGAATATGCTAAATTTTTGAAGGAACTCCTCAAAAGAAAGAAATATTTAAAGGAGAAAACAATGGAGGTATAGGAAGAATGCAATGTGATTTCTCAAAAGGCACTCCCTCCTAAGGTTGAAGATCCAAGATGTTTCACCATTCCTTGTACTATTGGGAAACATAAAATACGGAAAGCCTTAATTGATTTAGGGTCCAGTATTAATTTGATGCCCTTATCTGTTCTTGAAAAGATTGGTGGTCTTGAAGTCAAACTTGCAAAGATGACTCTGTTTATGGTTGATGGATCCACCAAAAAGCCCTATGGTGTAGTGGAAGATGTGATGATTCAAATTGAGAATCTCATATTCCTGGTAGATTTTGATATAATGGAGATGGGGGAAGATTTGGAGATCCCTATTACTCTTGGAAGGCCGTTCATGAAAACGACTAAGGTAATCATTAATGTGGATGATGGAACTATAGCACTTAAAGACCAAGAAGAGGAGTTGATTTTCAATTCTTCAATGCTGAGCAGCCAATCCAGGTGAAGAAGACTAGTCTCAAGACTTCAAGGGGAGGTACACCAGAGACCAGTACTACCAAGCCAGGTAAGGAAGGTGATACGCTGTCGTTGAAGCTATCAAATTAATACTACTTTTCAAGGCAACTTCAGTATTTCCAAGTAGTATTCAAGAAAAGTAGATAAGGTTAAAGTAACCCTAAGTCATCTCCTAATGAATACAAAATTGCCTTTCAATATTTTAATCTTATGAATGCAATGCAATGCTCAATAATCAAAGTAATGTTTGGAGAATGTTTAAAGAACAAATAAGAAACTTAAAAACAGTTATGATGAAATAGGCTAATTCCACTACTTTTCCAAGATAGATTCATCATCGGTTATTCACAGATAATTGTTCAAGTGATTATTATTTAAGTTTCAAATTAATTAAAGTACATTCTTAATTAATTTGAAGGCGATCATGCATTTAACCAAAGTAAATTCTCAATCAAATGCAAAACCTTTCTAGATTATTCACAATGAATTCAATCAAAGTACATTCTCAATCAAATCCTATTGTGTCTAATCATGTCTATTCTTAAATCTCCTAACCAAATTAAAAGCTAAGCAATCAAAGTACATTCTCAATTGATAGTAAAAACTATTTAATCATATGAAAGTTCCTAAATTAAATCAAAGTAGATTCTCAATTAAACCTAGAAACCTTAGAACTCATATAATCAATATGCATGTAGATTCAAATACATTATGATTAAAATATCTTTGCTTTTAATTTGATAGAGAGATGAAAGACATAGAGAGAACAACTTAAATCAAAAATCAAAATAAAGAATTGCATTAACTCAACCTAACTTCAGAATCCATAATGGAATTACACCAAAATAGCCCTAGATGCTTAGCTCTCCATGAATGGAGTTGAATACATGATGAAATAAGAGAGAGAGAAGTGATGAATGAATGAATGAAGTCCCTTTTCTGCCTCCCGTGGATCTCTTTATATAGGGCTTGATTGGGCTTGGACTCTGAATAATCAGTTGACAGAATCTTTTAACTTATATCTTCCAAATAACTAAAATATTTAGATAATTATAACATTATTTGGAAGATATTTTTTGTTGATATTCCCAAATTAATTTATTTCAACAACTGAATTTTATCTTTTAGCTTTTCTGACTTTCCAAAATTGCATAATTGTCCTTAAATTTCCTCTATCTGCACTTTAGCCCCTTTAGAATTCTCCAAAATTGCACCAGAACCCTGTTTGACCAACCTTGACTAGATTCAAATTTGTTGACCAGTTTTTACTCATATGGACATGGCCAACGAGAGCCCGCCACGTAGCAGACCCTACTTAACCAAAATTAGGGTTTTGGAATTGTAGATTGGGAAAACACCTTGTTGCTTCTCCTACGCCACGAGAATGAAAGTGGAATCGCCTTTCTGGAGGCGCTGCTCTTCTCCTTTGCGGTGCGCGAAGGTGATGGAGGTTCGTGGTGGTTGCGGCATGGTGAGGCGGTGGTTGTGGATGGCACGACGGAACTCATGAGGAAGAAGAAAAGGATCCGCGATTTCCATGGTGCTTCTACGGTGGCGGCAATGGTTTTAATTTATGTTTCTGGATCTGTGTTTACTTTGCAAATAGTGGAGAAAGAGATGCTCTCAGTCGCGATGAACAACGGTGGTGGTCCGACGAGAAAGGAGGGATGGGACGCTTTGGGTAGTGGCCTTGCGGCGGCATGCGCGTTTCTAGGTGGCTCTACGATGAAGGATAGCGACGTGGTGCCGGAAAGAACTTGCGTCTGAGTGTTGATGGTGGAGACGTTGGCACGGCGGAAAGGATGGTGGCGACGGTCTTGTAGTTACGGAGCGACAAGGTGTTGGCACGAATGGAGGAGAGTGGCGTGGTGCACGACGTGGTTGTTTGGATCTGCAGCGTGGTAGCGCGATGATGATGGCGGCAACGCTATGGTAGCCGGTGCTAAGTGTGGATACCTCGCGGCAGCTGGCGGCACGACAGTGACGACGGCTAGGGTTAGGTTAGATCAGGGTTTCTGTGCGAGGGTTACTATTTTGGGGCTTCCTCTAAAGTGATGTGTTTATAACCACCAAAGTGAGGGGAGCTAATTATTCTTTTTGAATTTATTTCTTTAATTTGCTTTGTAAACGAATGCATGTTGAATTTTGGACTGTCGTGCGGTTTTGTACGGTACTTTGGATTTGAAGTATATAGGATGGTTTGAATTGAATGGTGTAATTGATGGAACTATGATTGATTGCTTTATAGTGAGTTTGATGAACTTAGTTATTGTATTGGATCATGTTAGAAGTGATTTGGAGTGTGAAATCTGTTGTAACTTTAGCTAGGTAGAAAACTTGGTGATTCGGTAGTGTTTTAGGTCCTTTTGGAGGAAGTGAGGCAGTGAATTTGAGAGTTAGGGGTTCTGGGTATAATTGGGCTATTGGGGTAGTCTTATCAAGTGGATTGTGACTTGTTTGAGTCATCAAATTAGTCAGAATAGGTACAAAGTGTTAGAATTGGGTTTGGGGTCCTCTAGTTATTGAGTTTGATGTTTTGGAGTAGAAATTGAGTTGGTTTAGTACATCTAATTCCTATCCAAATGATCAATGCAATAGTTTACTTTAATCTATAAACATGTTTCATATCAATATTAGTGTTACAGATTTTAAATTGTTCATTTGGATATGTCTAAGATGCACAAAAACTAGAAAAATCATGTTGTCAAAAACTGATAAGAATAATCGATTATCTCACTTGATAATCGATTATTCTAGTCAGAGAGTTGTATCCCCATCAAAGCTCTCGCAAATAATCGATTATCATATGTGATAATCGATTATTGTCGTCGAAAAATCATCCAGGACAGTTTTGGGTGGTTTTCGGGGCTCCGGATATCATTTTTGAATGTTCTCCAAGTTGCCTTAGGGGTTTTGGGCCTTTCCAAAACTGTGGTGATGGTTCCAAAGTTATTTTCCTTGTCTAGGTATGAGTTTAAGGGATTTTATGTTGTTTAGTGGGTCTTCTTGGACTGTTATTGTCTGTTAATGTACATGGAATGGTTTCATGTGATTTTTGACGACTTATTAAGTTGTTTGTGGTCTTTTGAAGTATAATTAGTATTATATCTATGGTTGTATGCAATGTAAAAGTGAAAGTATGTGATTTTCAAAGTATGGTTGATGGACGGAATTCCATGGACCTCACAGGGGGGTTACATGGTGGTGCCTCATGTTGTGATCCACAGTGAAATTCTCTTGTTGAGATTCAAGTATGTTTAGAATGGATGTAGGAGCTCAGTCTAGGGAGTCATCCTGAAACTCCAATGGTCTTTCTTCTCACCTAGAGAGGATTGAACCATGTGGTGAGGAGTAGTAGGAGGTCCTAGTCTTGGGGGCTTCCAGTACGCCTGAAGTCCCGGAACAAGCTAACCTCATGAGTGTGGTAGGGGGGAACCCAAGTATCATAAGCCACCATGAGTGCAAGACCTGCCATAGCTCGACCATCATTCTAAAGTCCATATGAGTCAAGTCTAGAACATAACATGTTAGGATGCGTGTTTATCTTGGTTGATTGAATTTAACTCTTGCATGCACATATTGTCATATTGTCTGCTTTTTATATAATTAGCTCACCCTTGCTTGTTTGTGTTCGTGCTATGTTTGTGTGTGTTTCCTCTTGCGATGATCATCCACTTGGATGGGAGTAGATGTCAAGGAGGTGCCCCTAGAGTAAGCATTGGAGGAAGATGACGTTGAATCCTAGTTTCATTAGGATTTCCTTAATTTAACTTATGTATTTTGAAAAACTATAATATGTAGAACCCATGGCATGTTGGCAGACTTTAGTACTTCATGCTTTGACTTCTTAGCATTTTAAGGATGACTGTAATCCTAATATTCGGATATATGTTTCTAACTGCTTTCTATTATTATAATTTGATGACGTCTTTATTATATATGCACGCTGTATATTTTGGGGATGTCACATTTATGGTATCAGAGCAGTTTTTGTCCTGAGTACATTCCGTAGGTTGTATGTGTGCCTTGCTTATGCTTTTGTACTCTTAATCATGTCTAGGATAATTGTTATTGTTTCTTGGAGTTAGACTGATGGTCTTTTCTCTTTGTGTGAACAGAAGATGGAACTGTTTACCTCTCGGCAAATGTAACCGAATCATAACAAGTAATAATCCTGGTAAGACCAAGTATCGTTTCCCAAGAGACTCAAGGCCTAGACACTTATCTGATTAATTGATTAATTAAGACTTGAGAACAAAATGTTATAAGTTTCAAATGCAAAAAGACTGAAAAGTAAATATGTATGCATATGATGATCAATGGCAAGAAGAAACAAAAGCGTGAATTGAAATATATGGATGAATAGGTTGTTGGGGTTTATCAAGTTCATCTTTTCCACTCTCTTGTATTTAGGAATTCATCATTCTTTTTATTAATGTTAATGCCACTTTCTAAATTACTTTAAACCCGATTCCTCGGCGAAGAAAGCCTAATCATAATCACTAGTTTACAATCTCTTGTCTCCCTAGCAATTAATCATGCATTATAGTGAACAGAAGCTTAAAGGCAACCAACCATCATACTCCTATCTCTAGGTTGGTAATATACTGTTGGGAGAGATTCCCGAGATCTAGACTTCCCCGTACATTCCCGTATCGACAAAGCCAATGATCATGACATCGAATGAGTTAAACTATGCATGCTTTGAGCAAAGATGAAAAACCCTAACTATTAATGAAAGAAAGCATGTATCATATAAATGATCTTGAAGAACGAATTCCATACAAGAGAGTTTCTAAAGATTTACCCTAACAACAAAATAAGTTTAGTTCACCATATTCATGGTGAAACTATATGAAATACAATGGAAAAATGAAAGATAGAACCCGAGAAAGTTGAGAAAGGAGCCTTAGCATCCAAAATCCTCCTCCAAGGGGTGAAAGAGAGTGTTTTTGCTTCGCCCTAGCTAAAGATACAAACCCTAGAACGTCCTAAAGCTTATATATTATTCTAAAAAATACAGAAAAGTAGGCCCAATCCTAGAAAAGTGCCGCTCAGCGGTAGTATCGCAAGTCACTTCTTCCCCTCAGCGGCTTTTCTCTCCTTAACGGTGCCAACGGTTCTTGCGAGTGCCGCTCAGCGATAATTAGCCCTGAGCGGTGCATCTGTTTTCTCCTCTTTTGCACTTTTCTTGTCCTTTTCTGATTCCATCTCTATCCCTTTTCACTTCTTTCATCAATTTCATCTAAAAACCTGCAAAAACAAGGCAATCAAGCATAAAACCTGTCCAACTCTATTATTTCCACTAATTCAAAAAAATCATGAGTTCAAGCTAATTTATAAGTCATAAACGTTGTAATTGAAGTCAATTTTAAGTATAAAAATAATTGTTTTTCAACTGTTATCAGGCACCTAGACTTCCTCCTCCTCCTTCCCCTCAGACTGAGCCGTCTGACTCAAACAGAATGCTGGAGTCTGTACTTCAAGCATTGCAACAATTAAATACTGCTTTGGTGCAGTAGAACACCATTGCATTACAAAATCTGGAACCCGCAAGGGTATCTGCTGAGAACGCGAGAGTGTCATATGAGAACACTTAAAGGCAGATCATGGAAGTGTTGACTAGTGGTAGGGCCACTCCAGGTGCTCCCTCCTCCGCTATTCCTGTCCAAGAGTGAAGCTTGGAGAGCTTCCTCTAACATTGCCCAGCCAGATTCATTGGAAAGTGTAGCCCTGATGAAGTCGACCACTAGTTTAGGGACATGGAGAGGATCTATGAAGCTAAGGGGTGTCCTGATGAGAGGAAATTGGCCTATACTCAATATTTGTTGACCAAGGAAGCTGGCCATTGCCACTAGTGGAGCAGCATGAAGATGATCCTTGAAAAGAGTGAGACTCCTATTACCTGGGAGTTGTTTAGGATCAAATTCTACATTGAGTACTTCCCAAACAATGTTAGATTTGCAAAGGAAATAGAATTCCTAGAGTTGGTACAGGGCAACAGATCATTGTCAGAGTATGCAGATCGCTTCAAACACCTACTTTGCTTCAACACTATGGCGGTGGATGAAGAATGACAATGCAAAAGTTTGAGAATGGCTTGACAAATGATATAAAGCTGCTTGTGAAGGGGTTACGCATCAGGAAGTTTAACCTGCTCTGGTGGAGATGGCCCGTGATATGGAAAAGACTAAGAAGGAAGCAGAAGGGCCTCAGAGTCAACAGATCCAACCACTAAGAGTTGGGGGACCAGTAGTGTCACGAGGTGGCTCTAGTTCTAGGAGAACCTCTTTCTCTAGACCTACTGCTTTTTGGTCCAAAGGTTCTTCCTCTCAGTCATCAGGGCAACCCAGTTTTGCTAGCCCCGTGAGATGCTTCGTGTGTGGAGGGCCACACCTTCAGGCTGTTTGCCCTTAACTGGTGGGGTTCAAGAGGTGTAACATCTGAAGGCGAGACGACCATTATGCCAGAGACTATCCTACGACCAGGAGGGCAGGCCCATAGACACAATAGGCTGAGAGATCTATTCAAAGAGGTGGTATCCAGCCACGGGCAACAGGAAGAGTCTACACATTGACCAGAGATGAGGCAGCCAGTGCAGGTAACCTTATTGTCAGCAATTGCTTATTATTTGGAGCTTCTTGTGTGGCATTATTTGATTCGGGGGTGACACATTCATTTATGTCAAAGGCTTGTGCGGAGAGGCTGGGCTTAGTAGTCAGAGATCTTCAGTGCGATCTGGTGGTGTCTATACCAGCAGCGGGGTTGGTCAGGACATCTAATGTGTGCTCTAGATGTCCTATTGAGGTAGAAGGGCGCAGGTTCAGAGTAAACCTTATTTGTTTGCCTCTGCAGCGGCTAGAGGTAATTTTGGGAATGGATTGGTTAGCAGCCAATCGTATTCTTTTAGACTACGGTGGAAAGAAGCTAATATTTCCTGATGAAGATGAAGACCTATCCTTGTCGATCGGTGTGTTGAGACAGGACATCATGGAAGGTGCTAGTTGCTTCTTGATAATGTCTCAGATGGACGGGGTCCAAGACTTAGACCCTTCTATTCACAAGGCTATGGACCTTTTGGTTGTGAACGATTTCCTAGACGTATTCCCTGAAGAAGTCCCTGGTCTACCTCCTCCCCGAGAGGTAGAGTTCTCTATAGACCTAGTGTTAGGGGTAGGGCCAGTGTCCATAGGTCCATACTGAATGTCTCCGACAGAATTAACAGAGCTGAAGAAACAGATAGAAGAGTTGTAGAGAAGTAGTTTATCCGACCCAATGTTTCCCCATGGGGTGCACTACTAGTGAAGAATAAAGATGACAATTCTAGACTTTGTGTGGACTACAAGCAACTTAATAAGTTGACAATTAAGAACAAATATCCATTGCCGAGGATCGATGATCTGATGGATCAATTACACGGAGCTATGATGTTTTCCAAGATTGATTTAAGGTCGGGTTACCATCAGATCTTGGTGAAAGCTGATGATGTGCTGATAACAGTTGAAAAACTGTTATTTTTATGCTTAAAATTCATACTAAAAGCAACCTTTAACACATAGAAACTAGCTTGGAATCATGCTTTTGATCATATTTTTGGAAATAAGAGAGCTGGACAGGTTTATGCTTGATTTCAGTGTTTTATGTAGGTTTTAAGGTGAATTTGGTGAAAGAAGTGAAGATGGATAGAGATGGAATCAGAAAAGAACTCAAAAAGTGCAAAAGGAGAAGTCGCAAGTACCGCTCAGCGGCAGTTTACCGTTGAGCGGCACTCAGGAACACCCGTTGGCGCCGTTGAGGGGTGAAAATGCAGCTAAGGGGAAGAATCAACTTCGCGCACTTACGGCTGAGCGGTAGTTTACCGCTGAGCGGCACTATTTTGGGCTTGGGCCTAATTTTCTGTAATATTACGAATAATATATAAGCTTTAGGTCTTCCTAGGGTTTGAATCTTTGGCTGGAGACGAAGCAAACACTCTCTTTTCAACCCCTTGTAGGAAGATCTTGGATGCTGAGGCTACCTACTCATCCTTCTAGGGTTCTATTTTTCATTCTCTCATTAGTGTTCATCTAGTTTCACCATGAATATGGTGAACTAAATCTTGTATGGTTGTTGGGGAATCAATGTAGTCTTTTGAAACTCTCATATATGGAATTTGTGTTTTAACATCTTATTTTAAGATACATGCTTTCTTTCATCATTAGTTAGGGTTTTTCCTCTTTGCTTAAAGCTTGCATTGTTTAACTCATTCAATGCCATGATTATTGATTTTTTCGATATGGGAACATACGGGGAAATCTAGATTCGGGGAATTTCTCCCAATAGCATATTACCTAGACATAGGAATATGAGGGTTGGTTGTTGTTAAGCTTCTGCACTTCAGAATTAATTATTAGGGATGCTAGGAATTGTATGAACTCGTAATTAAGGATAGGCCTTCTTGCAAGGTGATTTAGAGAGTGGCATTAGCAATTGATGAAAAGAATGATGAATTTCTAAAAGTATATGAAAGTGGATAAGATGAAATTGATAACCCCAACAACATACTCATCCATCTAATTCATTAAAGTGTTTGTATTCCTCTTTTCCATTTATCAAATTCATGCATACATGTTTAATTACTGTCTTTTGCATTTAAACCTACAATCAATTGTTCACAAGTCTTAAATAATCAACAAATCATATAACTAACTAGGCCGTGAGTCCTTTTGGAGAACGATACTTGGTCTTACCGAGTTTTATTACTTGATACGATTCGGTCATACTTGCCGAGGGTTAAACAAGTTTTTGGCGCCATTTTCCGGTGTTCATAAATTTGTCATCAAGTTTTTTGCCTCGTTGCCGGAGACTCGTGGTTTAACTAGTTCATTTGTGTGATTATGGATTATCTTTGACTTGAATTTTGAATTTTGAATTTTGAATTTCTGTTTTTAATTTTTTATTTTATTTTATTTCTTGTTTTCTGTTTTTATTTTTTTATTTTATCTTCTTATCTCTGATCTTATATCTTCTTCTATATCTTTTTTGCTAACCAATTTTTCTAGGGATTTGTTTTCTTGTGTATGCAGGAAGCAATCCGAACTAGGAGCAAGAAAACTTCAGAACCTCTTCTTGAAGGCCTAGATGAGAGTAGATGAAGGAGAAGAATCGTACATCTAGAGAACTTTTTCCTCCTCCGGAAACTCTGTTACAACCATCACCACAAAGTTCTGACCCCATAGCACTAAGGAGATGGAGAATAATAATGCCAGAAGAACTCTTGCTGATTATACTAATGTAGCTGGACCTCAGCATTTTAATAGCATAGCAAGACCAAGAGTCAATGCAGCTAATATGGAGGTGAAACCAGCATTAATCAAACTGGTGAAGAGTAACCAATTTAATGGGTTGTCTCACGAAAGCCCATATGAGCACCTCACAACTTTTAATGAGATTTGCAACACAGTAAAGATAAATGGGGTGCCGGACGAAGCAATCAAACTTAGCCTGTTTCCATTCACATTAGGAGGCAACGCTAAGCTTTGGTTGAATTCTTTTCTAGAAGGAAGCTTTACAGAGTGGGAAGCAGTGGTGACAAAGTTTTTAAACAAATACTTTCCACAATCAAAGGTAAATAAAGGAAAGCAAGAGATTTCATCATTTAGGCAAGGCATGGAGGAATCACTAGGTCATGCATGGGACAAATATAAAAGCTTATTAAGAAAAACTCCCACGCATGGTTTTGACGAAGTGGAAGTAGTCCTGATCTTCCTTGGAGGTCTTGGTTCACAAACCAAGATGATGCTTGACGCCTCAGTAGGAGGAAATATCAAATGGAAAACTCCAGAGGAAGCTACAAAAATAATTGAAAATATGGCTACTAGTGATAATGAACTGAACAGTGAAAGAGGGGCTCTTATTCAACAAAACGGAGTTCTACAGTTACAAACCAATGATGCCTTGCTAGCACAGAACAAGATACTAACTCAACAGTTGGAGACTCTCACAAAAACGCTTGCACAACTGCCAAAAGAGTTAAAGACTGTTGCACAGGTTCAATCACAGTTGTGTGAATTATGTGGGGGTGACCATATCAATGGTCAATGCGCCTTTCCAGTAGAAGCTTTAGAGGATGTTATCTTCATGGCCAATCAATATCCATACCGTCAGGGGAATTTCAATCAAGGGTGGAAACCACACCCAAGCATTGGTCAAGGACAAAGTGGGCAAGCTGGACAAACTGGGCAATTTAACAAGCAACAACAACAACCAACCTTATGGCAATTCATACAGAAAACTGAATCTTCTCAAAAGAGTACTGAAGCTGCTATTAAGAACTTGGAGATTCAAATGGGTCAGTTTACCAAGCAGTTGGAAGAAAGGCCTGACAAAAATTTTGGGGCTAATATTGAGGTTAACCCCAGGGAGGAATGTAAAGTGTTGGAGAGTGAAAATGTTGAAACAGTTGAGTTAGACAAAGAGAAAGAAAAAGAAGAGAGAGAAAAGAAAGAAAAAGAGAAAGAAGAAGAAAAAGAGAAAGAAGAGAGAAAAGAGAAGGGAGAGAGAAGAGAGATAAAGAGTAAAGATAATTTTCCTTTTCCAATAAACCAAGAGACACAATTTGATTTTACAGAATTATTCAAGATGGTGGACATTGATGTACCTTGGAAGGAGATATTACAACATATTGCAGTTTATACAAAACCTGAGGAAGAAGTCTCTACAAAGAAAAGACGTAGAGATGATGATACAAAGAAGTATAAAGTTGTTAAGAAGGAGCCATTCCCTCCAAAAGCAAAAGATCCAGGAGGTTTCTCCATTCCATGCACAATAGGGAAGAAAAGGATAAAGAAGGCTTTACTTGATTTAGGATCAAGTGTTAACTTGATACCTTATTCTTTACTTGAGCAGATTGGTGATGTTGATGTGAAGCCTATAAAGGTTAATTTAGTAATGGTAGATGGATCCTCGAAGAAACCCTGTGGAATAGTAGAAGATATTATAGTTTGTGTAGGCAAACTACAGTTCTTGGCAGACTTTGTGGTGATGGAGATGGAGACTGAAAAGATATAATGGTGCTCCAAGACCATCATTGATGTGAATGAAGGTATAATGGTGCTCCAAGACCGAGAAGAAAGAGTTGTTGTAGATGTCTTCAAAGAAGAGAGGCAGATGCAGGAGGAAGAAGCTAGTCATAAAGCTGCATTTCAAGATGTACTCATGACTAGCCCTGAAGATGAAAAGCACAAGGTTAAACGTAAACATTGTTTGTTGTTTCAGGTACAGGAAAAAGAAAAGATTGGAAGAGGAAGAAAAGTCCATGATGACTGGATGAAAGAACGACTCCAACTTGGTACACTTGTGAGATTCAAAAACAAGTTGTGGGTTGTGAAAGGCTACAAAGAAAATGAGATGATAGAGATAGAGTCTCCACATTCTAGAAGAGTCAAAACAGTGGACCGGAAGCAGTTGATGAGTTGGTATGATATGAACATCAACCATGAAGAAGGAACTTCAACTTTATTGGGTCAAGCTAATGACGTTAAAAGAGCGCTTGCTGGAAGGCATTCCAGTGATTTAAGGACAATTTTTTCTTTTGATTTTATTTTGGTTTTGTAATTTTTAATCAGTTGGACATTATTTTTGTAAAATTTTTGGGTATAGCATCTACTGAAGGATGCTAGGTGGTTAACTATCTACTGAAAGATACTAGGTTTGTTACACCTACTGATGGGTGAAGGTAAGAAATATTTACACCTACTGATGGGTGTTGGTGGATTTTGGGTCAGGCTCGTGACGTTAAACAAGCGCTACCTGGGATGCAACCCAGTTGATTGATTATATTTTTGTTTGTTCTACTTTAGTTGCATGATAGGGATTTGCATGAGTGATCTGAGAATTTAAGTGCAGGGAGCAAGTGAGGGACATGTGTAGGAGGCACCTAGGTTAAGCTAGGAAGAAGAAGAGCACTTCACGAAAGTGCCGCTGAGCAGCAAACTACCACTGAGCGGTAGTGTCGCAGACTGGGATTAGGTTGCCCCTTAGCGGAACCCAAGCCCATTAGGGTGTTTTTATACCCTAAGCTGTGCCTTGGCCTCTCTTTTCAGATTCTTCTCTGCACACATACTCCTACATACTTTTTCAAAGGTCCTCTACAACTTTTCCTTCATCCCTCTTGAGAAAATCTCCCTTCCACTCACTTTCTCACTAGTTTTCCATTTAAGTTTGGGGTTGGAAGAGAGCATCATAGCTTGAAAGCATTCTTCATTCATCTAGCATCTCCACCCAAGTAAGTCAAGCATTTTTCATTCTAGGGTTCTTGAGTATGAATTTGATTGTTGAAGCATGAATTTTTAGGGGTTTTGATTTCTATGCATGATTTGATGATTTAATTGATGATTGAACCGATTGAATTGAGTGATTTTGATTTGGAAGATTAGAAATTGCATGTGGGTGGAGTTAGGAAAGGTTAAAAGTGCATTTTTCAAAAATCTGCAGAGTCACTGCTCAGGGGTAAATTGTCGCTGAGCGGCACTCTGACAGATATGTTTTTTTTTGCTGAGTTGTGTACTGGATTACTGCATTGGTGGCGCTGAGGGGTGATTTTGACCCTCAACGGTGGTTTAGCTTCGAAATAAGGTGTTGTTTGTGGTTTACTAATGATTAACAACATGTTTTGTGGTTTTGTAATCTGTGTTTGAAGTAGGAATGGCATCATCTTCAGGCAAAAGAGTGAAGACCATGGCATCCAAAAGAAAAGAAAAGGAACCAGAACAACCCCATTCTACTAGGTTCCTATCTCTCAAACATGAGAAGCACTTTAAGGTGGTCCAAGATAGGAGAGTCCTTATGGAGAGGAAGGTTGGAATGATACCTAACTTTGCTCCTCAATTTGGAGAGCAATTGTTGGGGAATGATTGGGAGAAGCTAGCCACATACCCTACACCTGCTAATATAGCTGTGGTGAAAGAATTCTACACCAATGCAAGGAAGATTGGTGATTATCCAGCTGAGAATTACCTAGGCTATGTCAGAGGCCATGCAATTAGGTATGATCCTGATTCCATCAACAACTTCTTAGATACTGTGTGGGCTGGTGAGCAGTGCCAGTTTGCTCTCTGTATGGAAGAAGGCACTGATTTTGATGATGTGGAGAGAGTTTTATGTGTACTTGGAGGACATTTTCAGAGGAATAGAACTGGCTCTGTGGTGAACATTAGGAGGACTGGCTTGACTCCTCTTGCAAAGTATTGGATGGTGTTTTCTCATGCCAACATTCAGCCATGTTATCATGTGTCAGACATCACTCTTAGCAAGGCACTCCTCCTTTACTGTGCAATCAGGAACTTGAATGTCAATATTGGACAGGTAATAGCTGATGAGATAAGGGTGTGTGCTAACACAACAAACAACAAAGCACCCTTAGGACATCCTTCTTTGATTACACACCTCTGCAAGATAGCTGGGGTGGATACTTCTGCTCCATCATTTGAAAGGTGAAGAAAAGAAATTGATGAGGCTTATTACAAACAATACTATGGTGGTGAGGAGGCAGCTCAGCCAGTTCCACCACGTCGTACTCGCAGGGGCAAGCACAGAGTCAGGCATCTGCTAAGACACATGAAGCAGAACCTTTCCAAATGAGGGACATGTACATGTCTCTTATAGGTGCACAGTTACAGTCTATCCACAGAGGGCAAGTGGCCACTGCCGAGATGATTGTTGGAATGTATGATACACCTCCAGCACACAGGTGGACTATGGAGGAGTTCCATAATATGGTCGCTTGGCCAGAAGAACAGGTACAAGGCGGCAGAGTTGGAGCAGCTGAAGCTTCAACTACGGAGATGGATGAAGATGATGCTGATGATGATGAGGATGATGCATTTGAGGATGCTGAAGATGAGGATGAAGAGGAGGATACAGATGACAACTCAGACTGATGAGGAGCTGAGATAACATTTACTGATGAATGCTATCATAACTAGAGCAGGACTTATGTTTTTGTCTGGTGTTATGTTCTGAACTTATTCACTTTGTCTGTTATGATGGTTTGCTTATGATTGTGATTGTTTGATAAGTAATGCTTGATGATGCTTTGATATTGATTGATTTTGAGATGCGCACAATACATGCTTATATAGGTGGTTCACAAGCTTTATGAACAAATGCATAATGTTGTGATTGTGATTGTAATACTAAGCAGGATGTGTATGTCCAATGTGAATGAGCTTATATGTGAGGTTTTGAGCTCCAGAGTTTGTGTGAATGAATGCTATTACTTTGAAAGCATGAATGATTTTGCCAAGGTTTTCTATGATTGAATTACTTGCTTGTTTGCATCATATGATCAAGGCCATTTATTGGTAACCCTTGTATTAGCAAATTTCATGAAATTAGCCACTAAAAGAGAAAACTGTGTTATATCCTTTGAACCCTTAGCCTTGAACATGATTTGAAAACCCTTGTTGTAAAGCTTTATGTTGAGTTAACTAGAAAATATTTTGTGGTATTGATAAATGTTCAAGTTTGGGGTTGTTGGAAAATAGAAAGGGAAATTGAAAGCATTGAGCTAAGAGCTAAGAATTAAGTATGTGAAAAGAAAAAGAAAAAGAAAAAGTAAAGCTCAATGCAAAGGAAAGTTGGGAAAAAGTAAGAATGATTGTGTTTATATGATTCTCTTAACTCAAGGGTTTTGTGATCTAGAAAAACCAATTTTCTTGTTAGCCCAGCCACATTATAAGCCATTGAAAAGTCGTTGTGATGATGCATGCTTGTGAATACATTTGATTTTGGTTAAATGAAAGGCAAAATCAATTCATGTGACATTGAGATAGTAGAGTGAATGAGTGATTACCTCTTATCCACTTGTGTTTGAGTGAAACACTTTACCTAGTGAGGAAATATTCCATGAGCACATAAACATCCATGCTTAGTTGATTGATCATTCATGAAAAATAGCATTTGTTGGATATTAAGTGACTTTGTGAACACTAAAGCATGTGTATGTCTTGATTGAAGTCTTTGTCATGAGCTTAATTGAAGTTTTTACTTATCTTGAAAAGAGGATTTTTGAATGAGTAAACCACTGTATTGATTGGTAGAAGATTGAGTTACATCTTGTTTTCTTGAGGACAAGCAAAGTTCTAAGTTTGGGGTTGTGATAACAGTTGAAAAACTGTTATTTTCATGCTTAAAATTGATACTAAAAGCAACCTTTAACACTTAGAAACTAGCTTGGAATCATGCTTTTGTGCATATTTTTGGAAATAAGTGATGGACAAATTTATGAACACCAAATTATGATGTCACAAACTTGTTTCACAATCGGCAAGTATGACCGAATCGTTCAAGTAATAAAACTTGGTAAGACCAAGTATCGTTCTTCCCAAAGGACTCACGGCCTAGTTTAGTTATGTGGTTTCTTGATTAACTAAGACTTACAAACGAAATATTTGGGTTTAAAATGCAAGTCAGAAAATAAACATGTATGCATGAATTTTGATCAATGGCAAAGACAAAAGATAAACACTTTCAATGGAATATATGAATGAATATGTTGTTGGGGGTCAATTTCATCTCATCCACTCTCATACATTTTAGGAATTCAACATTCAAATCATCATTGTTAATGCCACTCTCTAAAGTACCATTCTAGATGGCTTCTCCCTAATCAAATAGTTCATACAATTCCTAGCATTCCTAATGATTAGTTTATTTTGCGCAGGAGCTTAAGGCAACCAATATACTATTGGGAGAAATTCCCCAGATCTAGACTTCCCCGTACGTGCCCGTATCGACAAAACCAATGATCATGCATTGAATGAGTTAAACAATGCAAGCATTAATCAAAGAGGAAAAACCCTAACTAATGATGAAAGAAAGCATATGTCTTAATTGAAAGATGTAAACAACAGATTCCATATATGAGAGTTTCAAAAGATTACATTGATTCCCCAACAAACATACAAGATTTAGTTCACCATAGTCATGGTGAATCTAGATGAATAACAATGAAAGAATGAAAGAATAAACCCTAAAAAGGTGAAGAGGAAGCCTCAGCATCCAAGATCCTCCTTCAAAGGGGTGGAAGAGAGAGTGTTTGCCTCGTTTCTGCCAAAGATGCCTAACCCTAGGAAATCCTAAAGCTTATATATCATTCGTAAATTACAAAAAGTCAAGTCCAAGCCCATTAAAGTGCCGCTCAGCGGTAAAATACCGCTCAGCGGTGAGTGCGTGACTGGTTTTCTCCCCTCAGCGGCCATTTTGCCCCTCAGCGGACCTCCCGCAAGCACCTGAGTGCCGCTCAGCGGTAAACTGCCGCTGAGCGGTGACTTCGGCTTCTCCTTTTTGCACTTTTTGTTGTCTTTTCTGATTTCACTTCTCTCCTTCTTCACTTCTTTCACCAAATTCACCTTAAAACCTGCACAAAAACACTGAAATCAAGCATAAACCTGTCCAGCTCTCTTATTTTTGAAAATATCAATAAAAGGCATGATTTCAAGCTAGTTTTTAAGTGTAAAGGTTGCTTTTAGTATGAATTTTAAGCATGAAAATAACAGTTTTTCAACTGTTATCAATAAGAGAGCTGGAAAGGTTTATGCTTGATTTCAGTGTTTTATGCAGGTTTTAAGGTGAAAATGGTGAAAGAAGTGAAGAAGGATAGAGATGGAATCAGAAAAGAACTCAAAAAGTGCAAAAGGAGAAGTCACAACTACCGCTCAGCGGCAGTTTACCACTGAGCGGCACTCAGGAAATCACGTTGGCTGGAGACGAAGCAAACACTCTCTTTTCAACCCCTTGGAGGAAGATCTTGGATGCTCAGGCTACCTACTCCTCTTTCTAGGGTTCTATCTTTCATTCTTTCATTATTGTTCATCTAGTTTCACCATTAATATGGTGAAGTAAACCTTGTATTGTTGTTGGGGAATCAATGTAATCTTGTGAAACTCTCATATATGGAATTTGTGTTTAAACATCTTATTTTAAGATACATGCTTTCTTTCATCATTAGTTAGGGTTTTTCCTCTTTGCTCAAAGCATGCATTGTTTAACTCATTCGATGCCATGATTATTGATTTTGTCGATACGGGAACGTACGGGAAAGTCTAGATCCGGGGAATTTCTCCCAATAGCATATTTTTTGCCTTTAAGCTCCTGCACTTTAAGAACTAATTACTAGGAATGCTAGGAATTGTATGAACTCGTAATTAAGGATAGGCCTTCTTGCAAGGTGATTTAGAGAGTGGCATTAGCATTGATGAAAAGAATGATGAATTCCTAAAAGTATATGAGAGTGGATTAGATGAAATTGATAACCCCAACAACATACTCATCCATCTAATTCATTAAAGTGTTTGTATTCCTCTTTTCCATTGATCAAATTCATGCATCCATGTTTAATTATGGTCTTTTGCATTTAAACCTAAAATCAATTGTTCATAAGTCTTAAATAATCAACAAATCATATAGCTAACTAGGCCGTGAGTCCTTTGGGAGAAAGATACTTGGTCTTACCGAGTTTATTACTTGATACGATTCGGTCACACTTGCCGAGGGTTAAACAAGTTTGTGGCACCGTTTTTCGGTGTTCATAAATTTGTCATCAGCAGCCGAGGCCTAAACGTATGCTACACCTGCTCCTGCTACGTTGCCAAGTACTTTGCCTGCTACGCCCGAGTTAAGGCATCGGTTCAGCAAGGAACCGAGGTCGTTAGTCACAGCTAAGGCATCGGTTCAGCAAGGAACCGAGGTCGTTAGACACGCATGGTGTTATTGCTTCGGTTTTTTCAAGTAACCGAGGTATAAGCCCCAATTCATATTTTAAACCAAACCTCAGTTTCATTTGCACGTCTTCTTCCTGCATTCGCATTCTTCCTCCTCGCGTCCACCACCACCACCACTGCCACTCCTTGGCTCGCCGCGCCGCCACCGCTGTGCTGCTTGGTCTCGTCTGCCTCCTTCTTGTCAGTGTTCGCGGAAGGCCCTGCTCGTTGTCATTTTTTCCCGCGCCTCCTTCGTTCGTCGTCGCGCCATTGGTGGCCGTCGCTGCTGCCTCTGCCACTACTTCCTCCGTCGGTGCTGCCTCCGCCACTGCTGCCTCTGCCACTGCATTGAGGTTGGTTGATTGTGTTCTTACTGATAATAATTGTTGGAGGCTCATATATAAATTTTATGTTTAGGTTGTTTTCATTTGGTAATGTTTCGGTAGTCTTCATTTGCTATGTTTGATAATAAAATTGGTGCCTGCTTGGAATTTTGGCAGTTTTTCTTTGTTAGTTTTTTCTGCAGTTTGTGTATTGGGGTTTGATGGACAAGCGTCCAAGGAGATGACGAATGTGCGTGTCGCGAGCTCCTTCGAAACTTCCTCCAGAGATGAACGCAGCGGAAAAATGACAAAAACTTGAAGAAGAACAAGAAATAGAGGGTTAAACTCGATAGAAACCCTAGAAATGGAAGGAAACCCAATATGAACCGATTAATCGGTTCAAAATGAAGATTGAATGGTGAAAAAGGTTTGGAATGGATCAAGAGTGATTTTAATCGGGTAAAATCGAAAACAAATGGTGATAATGGCAGGAAAAGACAAAATGATGAAGAAACCCTAGGTTTAGATGTGGTCAGGAGATGCGGAAAGAGAAAATGCAAATCTGAGAAGAAAATGTGAGTGTCGAAGCTTACTGTGATGAAAGCAGAAGGCTCGCGAGGATGAGCTCTCCAGAGAGAAATGGACGAGAGACGTGGTTCTGCGAGAGAGAATTGGTGAGAAATGAAATGTTCCTCGTGGCAGTGAAATGAAGAGGTGGTGATGTTGTGCGCGAGACAAAGGAGGACGTGTGGCCAAGAAGTGTTACGCCACTATGCTGAAGCGGATTAAAGTAACGATGAGGATGTGTGATGAGAGAGAAGCACGGTGGAATGGAAAATGAAAGTGAGAGAGGTGCTTGGAAGGTGGCTAGAGGGAGTCTTTGGACTCTCTAGCCTATGACTTTCAAGAGAGAATAGTTTCTGATTCAGAAAAACTCAATTCTCATTAATCTCAAAAGTACCAATACAAGAGAGGAGCTGGGTATTTATAGCAACCCATGCTCTTTACAAGCTAAAATACGTGCACAATAAAATGTGAAAAACTACAAAAAGAGGACATTGAGAAACACATCAGGCAGGATTCCATCATACCCTCCCTCTTAAAAAAAAGATTTGTCCTCAAATTCTGCAATCGCCTTATGAAGAAGCTCCACACAATCTTTGGGAGCATGGCCATCTCGGAGTGGCCTTATTCTTTTATATCCACTTTTTCGTCCTCCTGGATCAAACACAAATCTGCAATAAACATCAAATATATTTTCAATTAATATCAATCCAAGAAAGAATTTTTCTATAAAATCAAGGAAATAAGGACTTCTAATATTTTGTTTTATCACATTTGGAAATTCTAGAAGTCCAAATTCACTTTTGTCTTGAGTTATTTCTTTCCTAAAAGATAAGAATAATTCAAGATTTGAATTGTCATATTTTGAAAAAGTTTGCATAGAATATGAGATGACAATTTGTTTGAAAGAGAAGTCCATATTTGAAGAATAAACCATGATTGAAAAAGAAGTAAAGATTTGGAAACCTTCCCTTTTAGGTTCTATATAGTCTTGGAAAGAATAGAATTTGTCATAAGCAACAATTTCTCCTTTTCTTTCTTCTCTCTTTCTTGCCTTTCTCTCTTTTCTTCTTTTCTCTCTTTTTCTTTTCTTTCTCCTTCTTTTCTTTTCTCTTCTTCTCCGTCTTCCTTTTCTTCTTCTCTTCTTCTCTCTTCTTCTCTTCTTAATTCCTCTCTTCTTCTCTCTTCTCTTCTCTCGTTTTCTTCTCTCTCTCTTCTCTTATTTCCTTTCTTCCTTTTCTTTTCTCTCAATCTCTTTTTCTCTTTTCTTATCCTTGATCTCTTTAAGTCTTGCCCCAAATTCTAGTTCTCTACGAAGAAACCCATGATCATTTAAACTCTCAAGAAATAATTTTCCATCATCAATGCAATCCCTAATTAGTTCTAGGTTTCTTTTAATGCTTGAAGGCACAAACTTTCTTCTCATGCAAGCTTTTAAATCATGCCAATCAAGTATGGAGGACTTTCTACCTTTCCTAACATGATATTGTCTTTCATCCCACCACTCACTTGCATGCTCTTCTAACTTAGAGAGATATATGCTAAGAACATAATATTCACTCTCTCCATAAAACCAAGGATTTATTTTATCAATTTCTTTTTCCCAAGCTAGGTATGTTAATGCACCTATGTCTTTACCAAAGGATGAAAGATTCCTAGCTTGTTTAAACATTTCATCAACATTATCTAACCTAGAAGACCTATATGAACTATAACAAGACATCTTTGTTTTTGAAAGTTTTCTTTGTGTGAAAGGTATACAAGATTCACACTTAGACAAGTCCCAGGTAAGAGAGGTGAGTCATGAAGACTGCTTAAGTACCAAATCTTACCTTGCCAGAAATGTCTTTGGTTACTTCTAGTTACCCTTTAAACAAAAAAATCACCTTTAAAATCAAAGAACACAACTCACAAACAATCACAAACAATTAAGCACAATTAAAAGACTAGACTCTCGGACTCTAATGTGATAAGGCTTAGAGTTTAATCCCTTTTAGCCTAAATCACCCCTAAACGTGAAACACAAATTAAAGTTCAAACAATCAAGAAAAGTTGCCAAGAGTTGAAAGAGCACCAAGGACTCTTCCAAAACACTTGGACCTTAATGGCCTTTTACAATGCAGAATAAACCCAATCAAAAAGCTAACACTAGCCTATTACAAACCAGATTACACAAAAACAAATTCACAAAAAACAAGTTATGCTACTAGTCTTGTTCTTGAATGTTCTGGGTACAGTTCACTGCTACAGGGCTTCACTTGATCAAAATGTGGCCTTCAACTACCTCTCTCAGCCTAATCAGGAAGTTGCTTCGTTCACTCCTACAAACACTATTGATAACTTGGATCAGTGTTCAGTCAAACAGATTGCATGAGACAACAATATGCATTATAAAAGAAACTTCGCTTTCTTTTGGCTGCACAAGCTTTCCAAGCTTTCCAAGCTTTCCCCTGAGATTCTACTATTGCTCAATTAAACTCCAGATAACTCCATTTATTCTCTGGCCTTCACTGTGTGCAAGTGTTGTGTTGCTTCTAAATGCCTTTCAGGAAAAAACTCCTATCCCACGTAATGCTGCAGTTTATCCATACACCAAGATCCCAGAGAAACAAAAGAATCAGTATTTATAACAGCACAGTTCAGATTGGATTATTATCAACACAGAAAACAAATCCCAGCCTTAATCTAAACTTTCTCCCTACATTGGTGTTTTTGAACCCTTAAAGGATCATTGCATCTTCCAAACAACAATTACAACATCCAATTTATTAGTCTGAATTGACTCAAAGAAATAGTTTGCCTACGTTAAATCTGTTAAGCCAACAATAACACTAGACCACCACTATCACTTAATGTATGGATGTCCAAACTTGCTAAACCAAATTCAATTTTCAGGAAAAGTTAAACCATATGATAACCAAGCATAATATTCAATCAAATATGGTTAACTATTTCTAATCAGGCACAAATCTAACACGAAACTACACAACAGAATGAAGAAACTCCCTATTCAGCTTGGTGTAGTTTATGCAGGTAACAAAGCTCCTTTTTCTCCACTGTAGGTATTTTTGTCTTAGATTTCCCACACGTACAAACTGCTTTTGAACAGTGTTAATCAGAACAAAATCTGCACAACTAAATGGTCAGCACATTGCAAGTTCAGAAGTTATTTCAGCACTTAAAACAAAAACATCTCTCAACAAGAAATTTGGTTCTTAGATGCAACCACACAAAACTCACAAAAATCAGGTCTATCTCTGGAAGCTTAAAGCACTAAAAAATGAAAGGTTTGGAAGGGAGATTCTCCCTTGGCAGTTCAAGGCTTGAAAGTCTTTTAGACCACCACCATCTAAGATGCTACCAACACAAACCTTCTTTCAAATTCCAGAAACCAAAGTATAAAAGCTTCTCAATCAAGAATGGCTAGGCTAAGGTCAAAAATCAGAAACCAGAACAGAACAGGACAACCTCCAACAATGTAAGCACCAGATAATGAAACTGACAGCACAGCAGAGAAACTGACTCAAAATCAACTCTAGACCAGATTACAAAATCTCAATTAAAGAACAACAAAATAGAATGAACATGCATTGAGACAAAACCAGGAAAGTCAATCAAGACAAACAAGAAACAAAGCAAAGAATAAGGTGAGCACGCAAACAGAGCCTAACAAGGGATCTAGAACTGATTAAGAAAGCAAATAAAAAAAATGCAGCAAGGAATTGTAGAACTGGTTGGTGAACACAGGTTTCAGATGCAAAATTGAACTTGTCCAACAATTGCACACTAAACTCCACTCGAACAAGTTTAATGATGCTTGTTTTGATCATTCAAGTCCAGTTTACGCAATTTCATAGGCTTTTACTCAAATTCACATGTTCAGTTCCTTGTTTTTCTTTTCAGAATTTGCCTCTTTTGAACTGATTTACTCAACTCATGCCTTTATTTCATTTTGGACCAAAACAGTGATTAACAATCATTGAAACAACTTAGTTCTGCAGTTTAGAAAGTGTAAAAGACGGTTGGCAATGACTCTAGGATTGAATATACAAAATTCCAGCAATGATCTACTACTGAAATGAACAAAAACAAAACAAAAAAACTCAAGCAATGAAATATGCAGTTCGGCCTACTGCTTGCAAGTAATTTCTGCTGTGACTTTCACACTAACAACCAAGCTAATGCTGAGCATATCACGGCTTTTCTGGTTGGCACTTTATTACTAGACATCTCAGCATTCCAGCTTAATTTTAAAAACGCAGAATAGCTTCAATGTTCAGATTCAACAGCTTATTAAAACCAAAAGTTCACAACAGAAAATT
The DNA here is from genome assembly GCF_029865625.1 of Vigna umbellata. Taxonomy (NCBI): domain Eukaryota; kingdom Viridiplantae; phylum Streptophyta; class Magnoliopsida; order Fabales; family Fabaceae; genus Vigna; species Vigna umbellata. The sequence continues at coordinate 24,992,612 of NC_142167.1, read as the reverse complement.
CAAATCAGATCTGTTGCTCATTTCATGCATCCGAGGTCTCAGTATTGAATGTCATAGGTCATACGGTATGCACATTGAACATACAATCAGATCACCACAAACACAAATCAAATAAGAAGTACAACTTGACGTTATGAACAAGAAAAATCAGCTAACATGATGATGACAAATTTATGAACACCGAAAAACGGCGCCATAAACTTGTTTAACAATCGACAAGTATGACCGAATCGTATCAAGTAATAAAACTAGGTAAGACCAAGTATCGTTTTCCCAAAGGACTCACAGCCTAGTTAGTTATATGATTTGTTGATTATTTAAGACTTGTAAACAATTGATTGTAGGTTTAAATGCAAAAGACAGTAATTAAACATGTATGCATGAATTTGATCAATGGAAAAGAGGAAAACAAACACTTTAATGAATTAAATGGATGAGTATGTTGTTGGGGTTATCAATTTCATCTTATCCACTCTCATATACTTTAAGCAATTTATCATTCTTTTCATCAATTGCTAATGCCACTCTCTAAAACACCTTGCAAGAAGGCCTATCCTTAATTACGAGTTCATACAATTCCTAGCATTCCTAGTAATTAGTTCTGAAGTGCAGGAGCTTAAAGGCAACCAATATGCTAATGGGGGAAATTCCCCGGATCTAGATTTCCCCGTACGTTCCCATATCGACAAAATCAATAATCATGGCAATGAATGAGTTAAACAAAGCAAGCATTAAGCAAAGAGGAAAAACCCTAACTAAAGATGAAAGAAAGCATGTATCTTAATATAAGATGTTAAAACAAATTCCATATATGAGAGTTTCACAAGACTACATTGATTCCCCAACAACAATACAAGGTTTAGTTCACCATATTCATGGTGAAACTAGATGAACAATAATGAAAGAATGGAAGAGATAGAAAAACCCTAGAAAGAGAAGAGGAGAGCTGTCACCATCTCCCAATCTACCCACAAGGGGTGAAAAGTGTGTTTCTGCTTCCTCCCAACCAAAGATACCAACCCTAGGACGTGCAAGTCCTTAAATAGGGCATAAAAATGACATAAAACAAGTCCAAGCCCATAAAAACAAAAGAAAACCGGTCCAAGCCTACTTAGAATGGCGCTCAGCGGTATTTTACCGCTGAGCGGTAATACCGCATGATCCATTTTGCCCCCAGCTGCTGTTTTTGCCCCTCAGCGGTGATTTTGGCACCTGAAAAGTGCCGCTCAGCGGTATTTTACCGCTCAACGCCACTCGATCACACTTTTTCTGCGTTCTGGTTGGTTTTTCAGCATTCTGGTTGACTTTTCTGGTTGACTAGTTGACTTTTCTAGTTGACTGGTTGACTTTTCTGGTTTCTGGTTAACTTTTCAGCACTCCAATCATTCGGTACATCAATTGTTCTTTCAAATCATTCAATTAGCCTACAAAATCAAGGGAATCTTGCACAAAAACATTAAATTCACTTTCAACTCTCTTATTCACAAAACTAAAGCAAAAATATGAGTTCAAGCTAGTTTCTAAGTCTTAAAGGTTGCTTTTGGTATCAATTTTAAGCATAAAAATAACGGTTTTTCAACCGTTATCACATGATGACTATGACAAAACAGAATTGGAATTCAAAACTAAAAGACTCAAACAAGAAGATTCACCGAATTAAAATGAACTAAGACTCAAAAGTAATGACTCAAGCACAGGAAACGCAACTTGGAAACCTAAACAGATATGAAGAGATTCAAAACACGAAACACAAACAAGATTCACAACAACTTAAATCAGAAAAACAAATCAAGACATTAAAGGAAAATGATGAACAACACGTAAATGATGAAAGCGTAACAGAGACGCGAAACAGAAACGCGCACCAGAAACTCAGAATCAAGACAGAATCAAATGACAAAAAAATTATGAATCAGACAAGACCGAATCGAAACAACTCAACTCGGAATCAAGAGAAAACAACGGGAAAAGGAAAAAGAAATTGAAGACAGAGAACGCGAGACAACTTACCTCTGAAGCGTGAACGAAACTGTAACGAGGGAAGACCATGAAAACATGAGGGTGGAAGAAACACGTGGAAGCAGACGAGTGAGGAAAAAGAATATTAGACTCAATGATTATGATTGGACGGGGATTCATTAAATAGAAGTTTGTTAGAGGAGGGAGAGGGTGCTGTCATTTACGTATTCTCCGACTTCTTCTTTTTGTCCTGTGCATTTCTTCACTGTTGCCATTTCCTTTTCTGTTATATGAACTTTTATACTCAGAATATTTGGAGGACGTTTTTTTACAAAGGATTATGAAAACCATTATAACGTCATTTCATTCTCCTTCCCAAATTTTATTACTGTTATATTGTTGTCTTACACTGGTGCTTTCATTCTCTGAACTATGGCCAAAAACACGAGACTGAAAGAACTAGCTACTAAAATAGCTCGTCTCAAGGACCTTCTTGCGGATGTTTGTCGCATCGTGGAGGCCATGGAAAGACGTGAGCGAGAGTTACAAAAGTGGATGGAACATTTGACATTACGGGAACAAGATACAGAAAACAGATTTCAAACACTTGAATCTACGTTGGGGTCCTTGCTTCAAACGAAACCACCACCCTCCACTGAGCCACCACCGTTCCAAGTGCGTAATGTTAAAATTGATTTTCCTTGCTTTGACGGTACTGACGTTCTTCAATGGATCTTCAAAGTAGAACAGTTTTTCAATTACTACCGCACAACCGATGATCAACGTCTGATCATAGCTTCCATTCATTTGGAGAAAGAGGTAATCCCTTGGTTTCAGATGCAAAATCCGCCAATGCCTTTCCAACTTGGGTTGCTTTTACTCGTGCTTTGGAAACTGAATTTGGTCCTTCACCATATGAATGCCCCAGGGCCACCTTGTTTAAACTCACCCAAACATCATCTGTTCATGACTATTATACGCAATTCACATCTCTGGCCAACCATGTCCAAGGCATCACGACAGAGGCTCTCCTAGATTGCTTTGTAGGAGGCTTAAAACCAGATCTCAAACGTGATGTCATTGCCCAAAACCCCACTTCTCTGCTGTGTTGTGTCCTTAGCCAAATTATATGAGGAGAAGTACATTCCCAGAACCAGGTTACCAAACACTTCCTATTATCCCAAAACACAAGCCACAAACACCATCCTCACAACCTCACAATCCATACGATCAACCCCCTTACCTCCCTTATTATCCTTACCGCAGTCATCTACATCCAGTTCCCACCCAATTTCATAAAAAAACTTACTGCTGCAGAAATGCAATTACGCAGGGAGAAGGGCCTCTATTCTACATGTGATTAGAAATTCACCATGAATCATAGGTGTCCCAATAAGCAGTATTTTGTTTTACAATTGGATGAAGAGGTTCCTATTGATGTCCAACATGACCCTCCGGAGGACATTGTGGAGGTTGAACCTCCATCAATCGTGGAACAACACCTTTCATACAATGCATTAAAAGGGTCTTCAGAACTTGGCACGATGAAATTTAAAGGGTCTATCAATGGCATGATGGTCCAGGTTTTATTAGATAGTGGAAGCTCAAATAATTTCCTGCAACCCAGAATTGCTCACTATTTGAAACTTCCAGTCGAGCCTATTCCCAATTTTCAAGTGTTAGTGGGCAACGGTAATGCCTTGGTAGCTGAAGGATTCATCAAGGACTTACAAGTTAAGATTCAAGGTCACTTGCTGCAATTGCCAGTATACTTACTTCCCATTTCAGGAGCTGATTTGGTGTTAGGAGCCGCTTGGTTGGCAACTTTAGGACCTCATGTCTCTGATTATAGCAGCTTATCTATCAAATTTTATGTTGGGAATAAATTTGTGACTCTGCATGGAGATCATTCATCCCTGCCACAGCCAGCTCAATTCAACCACTTCAAGAGAATGTGCCATACCAAAGGAATTGCTAAGTTATTCTCCTTGCAGGTTCAAACCTCTCCCACCATACAAGATCAATGGCTGGATCTTCCAAAGAACATGGAGCCGGAAATTGTATTGTTGCTCCATCAATACAAAATAGTTTTTGACCTTCCAACAGGACTACCCCCTAATAGGCAACAAAATCATTTTATTCCCTTAGTTGAAGGTGCTAAACCTGTGAAGGTTCGTCCATATAGATATTCTCACAATCAAAAGTTGCAAATTGAGAAAATGATTTCAGAGATGCTACAGGAAGGAATTATTATTCCATCCACCAGTCTGTTTTCGTCATCAATCATATTGGTTAGGAAAAAGGATGATACTTGGAGATTTTGCACATATTATAAAGCTTTGAATGTTATAGCAGTTAAAGATAGTTTCCCTATTCCCATTGTGGATGAATTACTTGATGAGTTGTATGGGGCACAATTTTTCTCTAAACTAGATTTAAGGTCTGGGTATCATCAAATATTGATTAAAGAGGAGGATAGCCACAAAACAACTTTTAGAACTCATCAAGGGCATTATGAATGGTTGGTCATGCCATTTGGTTTAACCAATGCCCCTGCCACCTTTCAAGCCCTCATGAATGACATTTTTCAAGTATCTGGAAAAGGTGTGACCATGAATAAGGACAAAATTGAAACTGTGATGCAATGGCCAGTTCCCACCAATCTCAAGCAACTGAGAGGGTTTTTGGGACTCATAGGTTATTATAGAAGATTTATTAGGCAAAATGCCTCTATTGCTGAACCTCTAACTAATCTTCTAAAGAAGGACTGTTTTATATGGACTGACGAAGCCACTCAAGCTTTTGATGCTTTAAAAGCTGCTGTTACTCAAGCCCCTGTGCTAATTCTTCCAGATTTTTCCATTCCTTTTGTGTTGGAAATTGATGCTTCAGGGTCAGCTATTGAAGCAGTGTTGATTCAAAACAAACATCCCATAGCATATTTTTCCAAGAAATTGAACCCCCGACTTCAACGCCAATCTGCTTACGTAAGGGAGTTTCTTGCCATTACTGAAGTTGTAGCCAAGTTTCGACATTACCTTTTAGGGCATAAATTTGTGATTCGAACAGACCAAAGAAGTTTAAGAAGTCTCACTGAACAGGCCATTCAAACACCGGAATAGCAGAAATGGTTACATAAATTGCTGGGGTACGATTTTACGATAGAATATAAATCGGGCAAGGACAATGTGGTTGCTGATTCTTTATCCAAATAATTTCTTATGGCATGGTCACAGCCCCAACTAGATTTCCTACCAGAATTACGAAAGGCTCTAAATACAGATGAAGAAGCAAAAAAAATCATTACGGATTGTGTAGCCAACAAGCAGGTTGTTCCACATTATGCAGTCCATGATGGCTTACTTTAGTGGAAGGACAGGATAGTCATACCTGCATCTCCTGAATTAGTTCACAAGTTGCTTAAAGAATTTCATAATTCTCCTATCGGTGGGCATGCAGGAATCACAAGAACATTTAGCAGACTTGCTCAGCAATTCTATTGGCCTGGAATGCAGCAGGATGTGAAACATTTTGTTCAGACTTGCTTGATCTGTCAGCAGGAAAAATCAGTTAATTCTCTTCCCTTGGGGTTACTACAACCTTTACCGGTGCCAACTCAGATCTGGGAGGATGTGGCAATGGACTTTATCACCAGCCTTCGAAATTCTCAAGGCTATACTGTGATAATGGTAGTGATTGACCGACTCTCCAAATACGCTCACTTCTGTCCTTTGAAAGCGGATTACAACAGTAAACAGGTAGCTGAAGCGTTTGTCAAAACTGTCATCAAATAACATGGGTTTCCAAAGACCATTGTTTCAAATCGGGATAAGGTGTTTGTAAGTCAATTCTGGCAACACTTATTCAAATTAAGTGGAACTACCTTGCACATGAGCACAGCTTACCACCCTCAGTCTGATGGACAGTCAGAAGCTCTTAATAAATGTTTGGAGATGTATTTAAGGTGTTATACGTATGAGTCTCCTAAAGAATGGGTCAAATTTTTACCTTGGGCTGAGTTCTGGTACAACACTGCTTATCATCACAGCAGTGGTATGACTCCATTTAAGGTAGTTTATGGGAGAGATCTTCCACAATTGACTAAATACACTCCTCATGCTTCTGATCCTCTAACAGTTCAAGATGACCTTACGATGCGACAGGAAATGATTAGCAAACTGAAACAGAATTTATTACGATCACAGCACACCACATGAAAAATATGCTGATGTCAAACGGAAGCACATGGACTTTCAGATTGGTGATATGATGCTGGTAAAGTTACAACCGTACAGACAAAATTCAGTGGCCCTAAGAAAGAATCAGAAATTAAGCATGAAATACTTTGGCCCATTTCCTATCATTGAACGAATTGGCTCTATTGCTTATAAGTTGTTGTTGCCCCCAACAGCAAAAATTCACCTTGTCTTCCACTGTTCTCAACTAAAACCTTGCAGGGGAGATCATACTCAACAATATGTTCCAGCACTCACTATTGATTCTGAGACTCCCCTATTATTCAACCTGCTACTGTGCTTCAAGATCGTCAAATTATGCAAGGGAATAAGATAGTAAAACAGTTCTTGATCCAATGGGAAGGGTTAGAAGAATCACCTCCTACATGGGAAGATGAAAGTGCCTTACGTAAAGCCTATCCAACATTCAACCTTGAGGACAAGGTTAATTTTAAAGGAGGAGGAATTGTAACGAGGGAAGACCATGGAAACATGAGGGTGGAAGAAACACGTGGAAGCAGGCGCGTGAGGAAAAAGAATATTAGACTCAATGATTATGATTGGACGGGGATTCATTAAATAGAAGTTTGTTAGAGGAGGGAGAGGGTGCTGTCATTTACGTATTCTCTAACTTCTTCTTTTTGTCCTGTGCATTTCTTCACTGCTGCCATTTCCTTTTCTGTTATATGAACTTTTATACTCAGAATATTTGGAGGACGTTTTTTTACAGAGGATTACGAAAACCATTATAATGTCATTTCATTCTCCTTCCCAAATTTTATTATTGTTATATTGTTGTCTTACAGAAACCTGAGCTCTGATACCAACAGATGGACGAGCGTCCAAGGAGATGACGAATGTGCGTGTCGTGAGCTCCTTCGAAGCTTCCTCCAGAGATGAACGCAGCGGAAAAATGACAAAATCTCGAAGAAGAACAAGAAATAGAGGGTTAAACTCGATAGAAACCCTAGAAATGGAAGGAAACCCAATATGAACCGATTAATCGGTTCAAAATGAAGATTGAAAGGTGAAAAAAGATTGGAACGGATCAAGAGTGATTTTAATCGGCTAAAATCGAAAACAAATGGTGATAATGGCAGGAAAAGACAAAATGATGAAGAAACCCTAGGTTTAGATGTCGTCAGGAGATGCGGAAAGAGAAAATGCAAATCTGAGAAGAAAATGTGAGTGTCGAAGCTTACTGTGATGAAAGCAGAAGGCTTGCGAGGATGAGCTCTCCAGAGAGAAATGGACGAGAGACGTGGTTCTGCGAGAGAGAATTGGTGAGAAATGAAATGTTCCTCGTGGCAATGAAATGAAGAGGTGGTGATGTTGTGCGCGAGACAAAGGAGGGCGCGTGGCCAAGAGGTGTTACGCCACTATGCTGAAGTGGATTGAAGTAACGGTGAGGATGTGTGATGAGAGAGAAGCACAGTGGAATGGAAAATGAAAGTGAGAGAGGTGCTTTGAAGGTGGCTAGAGGGAGTGTTTGGACTCTCTAGCCTATGACTTTCAAGAGAGAATAGTTTCTGATTCAGAAAAACTCAATTCTCATTAATCTCAAAAGTACCAATACAAGAGAGGAGCTGGGTATTTATAGTAACCCATGCTCTTTACAAGCTAAAATACGTGCACAATAAAATGTGAAAAACTACAAAAAGAGGACATTGAGAGACACATCAGGCAGGATTCCATCAGGGTTTGGGAGTTGGATTAAGACATAAAGAACATAAACAATTGATAGGGAAAAACGGTGAAATCTTAATTATATATTTAGAAATGTACAATGTAGTGACTGACACGTTGAATTGTAGCATTGTTATCTAATAAAAATTAAGCTGAGTTATTTTTTTTAACAAACTTTGATGTTTGGGAATTTGGGATGATTAAATTGTGTTAAGTGATTGAAAATGTATTTAGGTTTTTATTTATTTTTGAATTTAAATCTTTTAGAAGAAAGGAATTCAAAGAATGGAAGTGAAGTTAGTTAAAAAAGTAAAGACTGGGTATTTTTCAAGGAATTGATTCAAAGAGTGTAACTCAAGGTAGTTAACAAAATATAAGACATAAAAAAATAACAAGATAGATAGATTTTGGGACCAATTGACGTTATTTACTCTTGGTTGAATATATTGTTTGCTTGAATATATTGCATGTTACATATGTAATTATTTGCTTGCTTGAATATATGTTTACTCTTGGTTGAATATATTGTTTGCTTGAATATATTGCATGTTACATATGTAATTATTTGTTCTTTACATATGTATGAATTTCATGTTTGTGTAAATATTTATGGCTTTTGTTAAATAATATATGTTATTTTATAAGTGTTTTATTTATATTTCATCTTATTTATTGTGACAGATATATGGCTAAGTCACCTCATTCGTCAGGCGATGAAGTCCCCACCACTTCTAAACGGACGAGAGGAGCAACGAGGTTACGACAGCTTTTTTTAGAAGAAATGTAGGTGAGAGGACACCTGTCATTATTGACGTGGTCACTGGAGTTGCATCTGGCCCAAATGCAGATGTATTTAGGTCTTACCTTGGAGTACTAGCACGTGATCGTATCTCTATACTTACTCCATCCTTTGACCATGTTTTTGAGGCTGATCGGAATCTCATCTGGCAAGATCTATTGGTAAGTTAAGCAATATTGCTCCAAATTCATCATTCATTATATTGATAAATCTGTATTGATATAAGGTTATTACTTTCTTTGTTGAAGATTGATAACGGTTGAAAAACCCTTATTTTTATGCTTAAATTTGATACCAAAAGCAACCTTTAAGACTTAGAAACTAGCTTGAACTTATATTTTTGCTTTAGTTTTGAGAATAAGAGAGTTGAAAGTGAATTTAATGGTTTTGTGCAAGATTCCCTTCATTTTGTAGGCTAATTGAATGATTTGAAAGAAGAATTGAAATACCGAATGATTGGAGTGCTGAAAAGTCAACCAGAAACCAGAAAAGTCAACCAGTCAACCAGAAAAGTCAACCAGTCAACCAGAAAAGTCAACCAGTCAACCAGAATGCTGAAAAACCAACCAGAACGCAGAAAAAGTCTGACCGAGTGGCGCTGAGCGAAAATTTGGCGCTGAGCGGCAGTTTTCAGGTGCCGAAATCACCGCTGAGGGGCAAAACAGCAGCTGGGGGGCAAAATGGATCAACCGCTAGTACCGCTCAACGGTAAAATACCGTTGAGCGCCATTCTAAATGGGCTTGGACTGGTTTTTTGGCACTTTTATGGGCTTGGGCCTAATTTTTCTGTATTTTTGGAATAGTATATAAGCTTTAGGACGTCCTAGGGTTTGTATCTTTGGCAGAAACGAAGCAAACACTCTCTCTTCCACCCCTTGGGGTAGATTGGGAGATGGTGACAGCTCTCCTCTTCTCTTTCTTGGGTTTATTCTTTCATTCTTTCATTGTAATTCATTTAGGTTCACCATGAATATGGTGAACTAAACTCTGTATGTTTGTTGGGGAATCAATGTAATCTTGTGAAACTCTCATATATGGAATCTGTTTTTACATCTTTTAATTAAGACTTATGCTTTCTTTCATCATTAGTTAGGGTTTTTCCTCTTTGCTTAATGCTTGCATTGTTTAACTCATTCGATGCATGATCACTACTGGAAAAATAATTATTTCCGACGGCTAATTACCGAAGGCCTTGTGGCCTTCGGTAAATGTATTTTACCGAAGGCTTTTCCGAAGGCTTGTGTAGTATCACTTTACCGAAGGGTAATGGCCGTCTGTAATGCACAGGAGTGATTACCGAAGGTAGATGACCGTCGGTAAGTGAATGATGTATATGAAATTAGAAAGTGACATATTTCCCTCCCCTCATTTCGCGAAAACCCCTTCTTCCCCAATATTGAGATTCTGTGCCCTTCCTCCCTCGACGAACTGACTGTGTCGCGTGTGCAGACTGCTTCCCACCCTAACCATAATTGGGATACGATTCTTCCCCAGTCCTCCATTATAGGTGAAGTCTCCCATTCTCCCATCCCATTTTCTTTTCCTGTTACTGTTTTCGAGAAGGCGTCAGTGGTGGAACCTTTCTTCTTGTAGCGTTTTGCAGTGTTCTGAGCTGAGGAAGGTGGTGGGTGGTTCAGTTGAAGGCTACCATTGTGGAGGGAAGATATTCGAGGAGGCGGCGTAGACGAGGCGGCGCAACCAGGGGAGTGTCGCTCTGTGACAAGGTCTTCCACTACCGCTTCAGAGGCTATTGAAGGGGCTACCGTCGAGGTAAGTTGTCATTTTCATTGATGAACTATAAAAGCTAAGAAGAATGTGTTCTGACTTTGTTCAATGTATGCTCAGAATTAGTTTGTGCAATATGATTTTTTATAGAAAATATTGTTCAAAGTAGTCATTTTGATTGCTAATGTATGTTGATTATGAAAACTGATAACAAATACTGGATCAGAGTAAAAAGCTACTGGTACACCTAAAAATCCAATTTCAATAAGCATAACTAGTGAAATACTCAAGATAACATTAAAGCTGAGTCCTGTTTCACAATTTGGTGTGTCTGTCTCTGTTGAAGCATCTGAAGGTTCGTTATAGAGCATGACCTAACCATGTCACTTGGTAAGGGAATCACGGGAAGGATATCACAGTTGCATATCTCAATCATGAACCCATCTGGGTCATGAAAAAACAACTGATCCACTTTGATCCCGCCTTCTTCCATCGTTCCACGCGCGTATTCTATCTCCATTTCCTCAAGCTTCTTCTCCACTGCTCCCATGCTTTCACACTGTTTTCATTCATCACAAAAACCAAACAAACCATGTCAGTTTCCTTTTGTTCAGTCATTTTGTCAAACACACTGTAATTAATTTCAAGTAATGCTATGAAACAAATTTTATTTCACACTGAAACCTTGCCTGGAATGATATGTGATTATCTTTCGGATTAATTTCTTTCTTTCTTGGAATGTTGCTGGGGTCCTCTACTTGAAGCAAGTGAATTCCAATTCCATATCCGAATAGCCTGTACAACAATGACTAAGAAGGAACAGAGTGAGGAGAATTTACCCCAGAAGAAAATAACATAAAAAAGTTTGATTCATTTTTTTGACATTTTTGTTCAACTGTGTTGATGTGTCCCTTTCTAGCTAGGGTGAGACAGGAAGGATAATGAGAGTTTGTTTTCTTGGGATTCAAAAAATGAACCCACTATTCCTGCTTGGATATGGACACTCTGCCCTCTTAAATTATGATGTCAGGTTCTGCTGACATTCTTTTCCTATCAAACTGCAAAATATTTTGGTTTCATTTTAAACCGTGAATGCTATTGTTTCTTTAGGTTTTCGTACATATCAGTTCTTGGCTTGCATTTTTATCTCCATGTATCTTTCTTCCTTAAGGATTATTCAGCATGCTGGATTTAACAATCATCAACATTAATCACCTTGTTCTGTTGTTGGATACATATAATATGCTCAAAATTTGTTCAAAAGTGAATTATTTAATGTCATTTGATTAACATATTACTAATTTGCATTAACTTGTTCTGGTTTAACATCTGACTTTTTTTACTGATATAAATAGTTAGCATCCCTTCTTCCCAAACCCAATCCACAAGCTGCATGATACAAATGAATTGAATATGAAGAAAATAAATATAGATTTCAAAGACTGAAAGAATATAGTAATGCTGAGATGTTAAAAAAAATTCAATCATGGTGTTTGAAACTATATTATTCACACTGTGTTAACTTTCTTATTAAGAAGTTTTTAACAGCTCTATATATACACAAGGTGAGAATCTAGATGAGTTAATTTCATAATTATGTCTACTGAAAAAACTGTTAGCTAGCTGCTGAGATATATTAATGATTTAAGTTCTGACTTTTGACCATTGAATTTACTGTACAAGTTTTTAACCATTCCTTATTCGTCAAACCTGTGTGTATCAATCCAATAAACAATTACTTTTATGGGATGCTCTACCATTCTGATTTTTTACCCAGCTGGGAAATCACAGGTTTTGTTTTCACCCATTTGAACTTTTTTTTAGTTTCTGTTTTAGTTTATTTTTGGACACTATTTTATTTTATTTTATTGGAAGAAACAAATTCTAGGACCTTCTGTCCCATGAACAAGAGAATGTACTCACATGCATTTTTAGAGAAACACAGTTCATTTACATAAGAAATCTACAAATGAGAATATACTCAGAGGTGTAGCTTGTATGATAGAGGAACTTAATTGTGTTATTCTTAATTTTATTCTAATTCAAAAAATTATTAAGTTGTTTCCAATTAAATTTTGAATAATGGGTTTTTAAATTTTATTTTTATGATAACCTTTTATAAAATATAAAAACTTATAAACCCTAATGTAAATGATTCTCCTGATTTATGTAAAGTTTTAGATAATTTATATATTAACACTATATATTATAAGAAACCAATAATAAAATATGTTTATATAGTATGTTTTATTAAATAAAATAAAATGAGTGAATATATATTTTTTGAATTTACATAGGAATAATTGAGCCCTGCCCTGCAGTGTAAGGTCAATCTCAGATGGGGTTCTCATTAAATGTTCTTTCTCACTCCTCATATTTCTCACACCTAATCAAAAACACATCACCAACAACCTAAATAAAACTTAAAACTTTTTTTAAGGAAAAAAAACCTCTCATTTCATAACATGTTTTATCTCATTTTATACATCTCATCTTTTACAACAATTACTGTGTATATTAATGGTTGTTTCTGCATAAAAAACATAATAAATTTAAACATTAATGGGTTTTTCTGCATAAAAAAAAACAAAGGGCTGTGTTGGGGACCAGTAAATGTTTACCGTGGGTGTAGTACTGAGACACTGACCAATTTTGGATTTCTGGAGTAGTGTCTAAACAGTGTGGGGTATTTTAATTCCCAAACTCAGTGCTCTAACTGATAACCTTTTGCTGCCTGATTCCAAAGCTCGTGAAGTCATCATGAAATTTTAACGCCATGCCTCATGGTGGAAGTAACTTTACATGTTCGGATTGGTTATTGATTTGAGTTAAGTTCATATGTATGTGTTTTTGTGAATTGGTTATGAAAATAATTGTATGTTCTTTATGGTGCTATAATGTTGAGATTGATTTCTAAGAGAAGAGTACCGTGTGAATTCCATTGTTAGATATATAGTACCAATTTGATCATTTGATGTAAAAGACAATTTTTTGTGTTAGTGTAAGGATAATTCAATTACAAAATATCATTATATACACATCTAAGTTAAACACTAGACACTGTAACTTGTCACAGTCAAGGACTTTGTTTTCTTATTTGGATTTAGTGAAACTAGACATATGTATTCATAAGTAAAAATGTATGCAACCAGAGGAAGAGAAGTGATAACAACTTGTCTAGTTTCATTGCTTTGGCAGAGATTAATTGATGGTTTCTTCATTCTCAAACAAAGAATGTGACAATCCTTAGTGAAGTGGAGAGTTGGACCAGAGGAAGAAGAGCTTGAGTTACTCTCTCTGCACCAAAGAAATATGTTTCAACACATTCTTTAGGTAACTGATAATTGATTCTGATTTTTAATTGTCATGAATTATTTGAATTGTATGGTTGGGGAGCTTATGTTATTTTTAATTATTTAAAAGTGTTTATTAGAAATGAAGTTTGATATATATTGATTGAATGGTTTAAAAGTGTTGTTGAAGTTAACCCAACACCTCACTGTCTTGATACCTGTTAGTAGCACTCTTCAATCTTCTCATTTGAACTTTGTTCACACTTTGGAAAAGTTTAAAAAACGAAGAAAGAATTAAAAGTAAAGTCTTATGCACCTCATTGGTTCATAGTTTGGTTTATATTAACATTTTCTTTCTAAACCATCAATTTTTGAGTTAAATTGGAAGCGGAGTAGTGATTTTGAGCTGCAAGCTGTTTATAACTCATTTTAGAGTTTAAACACAAATAAAATCATCAAACAAAGTTGGTTTAACATTGAGGTGTGTGTTTAAATCTGTTCCATACGTGTTTTAGTATCAAACCACCCAAGTAGGGACTTTCTCTAGTGCATAATTTTTGTTTAAGCTACTGTTTGATTAATTTCTTTGGCCAAAAGTTGTCAAAATTCAAAGAATTTGGTTTGTTGAATTCTGGTGCAGTATGATAAATTTGTTTGGTGATGTTTTAGTTGGTTATTGTTATTCCTTTTTGGATACTATTAGGTAATGCTTAAACTGTTGCTGTGGTTATTAAATTAATGGAACAAAATCTAATGAATAACCTTAAATACACTTCTATTTGATGTCTTAGGTGATTTTTTAAAGCTATTGTGGGCAGAAGGAGAGGAAGAGAGTCTACAAAGAAGACTTGATCAGGAAAGGATAAGAAAGGCGAAGGTATGGTCACCTAAACTGAAATTGCATGATTATATGTGATATGTTATTTTCATTCTTGTTTCATGAATTTGATGTTGTTATAAAATGTTGTGAATGTCCACTTTGAATGTTAAGTTATGTTGAATGGAGTTTATGATACTGTATACATTGAGTTTTGTCAAACTTTGTTTTGAATTGTTTGAATTTGATTGTCAAATATGTAAGAGTTTTTAGACTTAGAACCTACAACTAACGAGTCCTAATTAAGGTTGACGGTATACTGCCAACTAAGTTAGTGGCTGTAGCATAAAACTCTATTAGGCCAGTACAATTCCCTAAGCTTGGTGGTATACCCCTACTGAAGTTATTGTGAGAAAGACACAGAATAGACAACATTTTACAATTTCTAGATCCCAGTTGAATAGTACCTCCAAGACTATTACGATCTAGAAATAACACAAGAAGATTTTCGAGATCATTTAGACTCTTCGGAATAACTCCCTGCAATCCATTACCTAACAAATATATGTATATAGACAACCAAACTGTGCCAAAAACCACTGAATCAGTATATGACTGGTTGAGTTTCAAATTTTAAGGAAAAAAATGGGAAGTCAAACTATGCTTTTGAAGATTTAATGAAATTGGACCAAATCAACAGTGGTCAGAAGTTTGAAATGACTAATTGAACTTGTTTAAATGCTCACACTGCACTGAAATACAGTGATGCATGAAATCACTGTGACAGTTGCTCAAAATGCAGAAAATGCATTAATCATTGATGCAGAATTAGAAAAACAGCAGATTCAATGGTGGCTGGTTCAATGAAATGTACAAGAAACATCCTAATCAACTAGAACTAGTTGCTGAATAAGAACTAGGTGATTAATAATTGTCCTAAGACATGGCAAAGATGCAGCACGTTGCAAAGCTCATAAAATTCTGATACAATAGTAAAAACCAGATTTAAATCAACTCAACTACTGTTTTTTGCAGAATTGTGATTGATTGTAATGACTATCACTTCAGACATGCTTAATATGACATAAGAAACTTGTCTCAAGTTTTATATACAACAAAACTGGCAGAAACAGTGTGCACCACAGTAGACCAGAAACTCACTTTTACTCCATAATGTAAAATCAGAGTTGGATGAACTTAATCACATATTTTGAATGTCAGTGTGTATTACTGATTGTTAATACTTGAAACATATATGAAATCAACAAACAAACTTGTTCCAAGCCTGAAAATCCAGAAATCTGAACTGAAACCTCAAAAGGTGTACTAGAAATGCACTAGAATGGTCAAATTTTGATCACTACACTAAACTAGCCTAAGAAACTTCAAACAAACTGTCCTAACAAGTTTAGGATGGTAAAACAATGCTAATTAGAAATTCACACTAGAAAAACAACGTAGAACTCAAAATATGACACCCTAGAACCTAAAACTAGTTAGTAGAATACACTAAAAGTGGTCATAATGCATAGTGTATTAAAGTAGTAACCAAAACAGTATGACAACTATCTACACAAGTCTTAAGACATAAAAGATAGATAGAAATGAGTGCACAATTCGAAAATACAAAGTATACAAAATCAAACAGCACTGAAAACGAAAACTGCACCACAAAATTGACTTTAAAAGTGTGCTTTAAAACCCAAAAATGATTGGTAGTGTTTGTAAAGCTTAAGTGATGATTCAAGCAACTTAATATCATCAATTTAAAGGTGTTTAAACATTGAAACAACAACGAATCACAGTACTACACACTAATTGTCAGTAGATACTTTTATAGCTATATGATTGCCTAAATTATGTTAATATGTATTATATATCCATGCTTTTATAGATATTTGATTGCCTAAATTATGTTGATGTCTATATTGTATGTTCATGTATATTGTCTTTCATTTATGGTACTACACACATTCTCAATGCAATGAGAAGGGTAAAAATATTATAAACACTTAGAACCTACAAAATATTTGGAAGTACTCTAGACAAGAGAACTTCAGTAGTAATAAGTTGTCTCCTCCAACTTTAATACACAGCCCCTTAGTGTGTCTAAGGCATTTCGATACGGAGGACTTCTCTTTGGATGCCCTTATTGAATGCCTATGACCATAGTGTTCAAATTGCCTTCCATGTTTGACTTGAGTAGTAATAGGTTTATTACTTATGTCACATGGAGTGTTGTTGTTTTGGCTAAGTTTTTATTTGTTTGGCTTGTCACAGAACATGGCCCATTTTGTCAACCATCGTGGATGGATGTACGACCGTTGTTATAGTGGAAGGAGAGGTTTGAAGGAATCTTTTGTCATCGGAGTTGAAGAGTTCGTGGAGACAGCCCGACGATATCAATATTATGCCCTTGATGGAGGGATTCGATGTCCATGCATCAAGTGCGAATGTACAAGGATTTTGAAAGATGAAGTCGTCAAAGTTCACCTTTACCAAAAAGGGTTCATGCCTAATTACACGGTTTGGACATTTCATGGTGAAGAAATTCCTTCGACCTCCACTGCAGCTGAAAAACGGCTTGCATCAGGTTCGAATACTGTTGTACATACATGTGAGATAGATCAATTTGCGTACATGCAAGAGATGGTCGACAATGCTCTTCGTCACCATGCTGAACAAGCAGACGATAGTCATGATGAAGAGCCTCCAAATGAAACGACGCAGAGGTTTTACAATTTACTGACAGAGGCAAATCTACCTGTATTTGAAGGTTCATCTGAGTCAAAATTGTCAGTGTGCATTAGACTCATGGCTGGGAAATCTAATTGGAACGTTCCCATTCAAGCAGTGGACTTCTATACAAAATTGATGTTAGATTTAACACCACCAAACAATATCATGCCGAAGAACTATTACCAGGCCAAAAAATGTGTTTCAAGGTTGGGATTGGATGTCAAGAAGATTGATTGTTGTGTTAATGGATGTATGTTATTCTATGACAATGACAGTGGCAAAAATGATGCATTGTTGGTTGAATGCAAGTTTTGTGGCTCACCTCGATATCAGACAATGCATGCTGGACGGAGGCAAAAAAGACCAATTCCATTAAAGTCCATGTTCTACTTGCCTATAATTCCAAGATTACAAAGATTGTTTACTTCAATGCAAACATCAGTACACATGACATGGCATGATGGTAACAAAACTCCGGGATTTTTGCGTCATCCTTCTGATGGTGAAGCTTGGAAGCACTTCAATCGTAAACATCCATCCTTTGCTAGTGAACCACGTAACGTCAGACTTGGTCTATGCTCTGATGGGTTTACCCCGTACATTCAGGCGTCTGCATCACCGTATTCATGCTGGCCCGTGATAGTTACCCCATACAATCTACCACCTGAGATGTGTATGACAAAGCCTTACATGTTTTTATCGTGTATAATACCAGGTCCATCTAATCCCAAATCATTGATTGATGTGTACTTGGAGCCTTTGATTGATGATTTGAAGAAGTTATGGAATGGTGTTTGGACGTATGACGTTTCAAGGAGGCAAAATTTCCTTATGAGGGCAGCCTTGATGTGGACTATTAATGACTTCCCAGCGTACGGCATGTTATCTGGTTGGAGCACACATGGTCGATTAGCTTGTCCACATTGCATGGAACATACAAAGTCATTCCAATTGAGTCATGGCCGGAAAAGTAGTTGGTTTGACTGCCATCGATGGTTCTTGCCCATTGATCACCCCTTTAGAAGAAACAAAAAGGCATTTTGCAAAGGACAAGTTGAAACGGATATGCCCCCGCCAAAGTTGACTGGATCACACGTGTGGAGAAGAGTGAAAGACTATCCAAAAGTGACTGAATCTGGTCAGAATAGGCTATAAGGGTTTGGGGAATGGCATAATTGGACTAAAAGAAGCATATTCTGGGAACTTCCCTATTGGAAGGACAACTTGCTAAGACACAACATCGATGTCATGCACACAGAAAAAAATTTCTTTGACAATGTCTTTAACACAGTTATGAATGTTAAAGGTAAGACAAAAGATAATGAGAAAGCAAGAAAAGATTTACCTTTGTATTGTGGACGAAAAGACTTAGAGTTGAAGGCACAAGGTAACGGCCGATTATTTAAACCAAAAGCAAATTACACCATGTCAAAAGATGAGACAAGAATAGTGTGTGGATGGATCAAGGAGCTTAGAATGCCAGATGGATATGCTTCTAACTTGTCCAGATGTGCCAATGTTCAGAACGGTACTATTCAAGGGTTGAAGAGTCATGATTGTCATGTATTCATGGAGACTTTCATCCCTCTTGCGTTCAGTTGTTTGCCAATGCACGTGTTAAATCCACTGATAGAAATCAGTAACTTCTTTAAAGATTTGTGCTGCACGACACTAAAGGAAGATTCCCTTAAAAAGATGGATGAAAATATCCCGATTATTCTCTTCAAATTGGAAAGAATATTCCCTCCTGCATTCTTTGATTCAATGGAGCACATTGCCAATTCATCTTGCATATGAAGCTTGGCTTGGGGGACCCGTGCAGTATAGGTGGATGTATCCCTTTGAAAGGTTTATGGGAGAATCCAAACGCTCAGTTAAAAATAAAGCTAGAGTGGAAGGCTCAATTTGTGCAGCTTACTTGCACAGAGAGACAACTTATTTTTGTTCACATTACTTCAAGAACTTCATGTTGTCCCCCACTCATGTCAGAAATGAAATGCAATGGCAAGTTGAACCACGTGAAGGTGCATTATCAGTTTTCCGACAATCAGGCCGTCACGCAGGGAAAGAATTCACTCATTGGTTAACTGATGCTGAATTCAACTCTGCTCATGTCCATGTCTTGATCAATTGCAGTGAAGTAAAGCCGTACCTTGAGTATGTCATCATCCATCTCTAATCTATCAAACGGTTTAATTGTTATACACTAATGAATTTCATTTGTACCAGCTCATTTGTTGTGGCTGAGCAAGTCGTAGAAGGAAATACTTCTGCTAGAATACACTCAGAGTTTCCCCATTGGTTTAGAAATCAGGTCCGTAGTTTTCCCTACGTTTAGAGAAAGGTTAATTTGACTATTGCTTTTATAATTTTGTTAGTACCTTTGTAGGTTTTTAATCAGGCATTAACTCCCACGGTTCAAGAGTTAAGACATCTCTCCAATTGGCCAATGAGATGTGTCAAAGAATGGCACACTTACTTCATCAATGGTTACAAATTCCATACACATGAATGGTCTAAAGGAAAGAAAACATCAAATTGTGGTGTGTATGTCAAGGGCCTAACAGAGGGGTCTTATGATGATTTCTACGGCATCATTCATAAAATATATGAGTTAGAGTACAACAAGCACTACTTCTCCAAATAGAGTGGTACTTTTTTATTGTGAATGGTTTGATCCTTCTAGAGCTGGTACTAGAGTCGATCCACACTTTAATATTGTCGAACTGAACCAGAGATTAAGATATGGGCCTTTTGATCCTTTCATTCTACCATGTAATGTCAGACAGGTTTCTTATGTGCCATATCCACCATTTCGCAATATTGACAAGCGTGGTTGGGCCGTAGCAATACAAACGAAGCCTAGAGGTCGCATAGACTCAAATGAAGTTGAGGAAGATGTAGCCTACCAACTTGACCAAATGTCACAATCACAAGAAATTATCGAAGTTGAACGTATAACCGCATTGGTCGACCCTGATGGTGATGGAGATGAATTAGAAGCAACAATACAAGGTGATGAAGAACAAGAGGAAGAAGAAGAAGAAGAAGAAGAAGAAGAAGAAGAAGAAGATGATGATGATGATGACGATGAAGAAGAAGAACAAGAAGAAGATGATGCTGAAGATGAAGATGAAGATGATGATGATGATGACGATGATTGAATGTTGAACATCTATTGTAGCAAATTGGACTATCATTTCATTACCATTATCTAAAATACCATCTTTAAGTTGTATGCAATTACTTATACATTGACTTTGAAAACAATTCATCCTTCTTTATTTATTTATATTTTTTCGCTTTATTTGTAACCATTTGAATGCAGTAATGACAGGACAAGGTTCACAACGTCCTGATAAAGGAAAAGGGGTAGCAAGGCCTACAAAGAGGCAACGGCAGGCACCAAAGTATGTACTTAGGGTGCCTGCTAGACTACCTACCCCTGCTCCCGGTAGTTCATCATCTGTGGGGCCTCCTCCTACCCCTAGTATACAGACTCCTACACCAGCAGTAGACCCTACTCCTCCTCCTGCAGTACACCCTTCTACTACCACTGCAGTAGACCCTTCTCCTCCTCCTACAGCACACCCTTCTACAACCCCTGCAGCAGACCCTCTTCCTCCTCCTATTATTGCCACCCCCACTCCTCCCCCTATTGTTATTACCCCCACTCCTCTCCCTGACCCTACTTCTATACCTTCCTCATCTTCTGTACCTCCTTCTGAGACTGTCACACCACTTGGTGATCCAGATTCAAGTGGTGATGCTGAAGATCTTGACCCGCCCCTCCATGATCGACCATGGATTGAGCCCTATGGTAAAGGGTAAGTTTATAATCTGTTGATATCATTTGATGTTTAAACCATATTGTAATTGAAATGAGTTTTGTTATGCAAGTTTATTCCATCTAGGGTTGCTTCCCAGGCCATCACACGTTCAATAAAGCAACAGTTTTGTTGCGAGGGTCGCACCTCCCAACAAAAGTTGTGCATAAAAGAATGCAGTATAGACTAGGAAGTGACTCCTAGGTCGTCTCTCAAGGACCAATTTGGTTCAGTCTCAGATCAAACATGTAGGGGGGGTTTTGTGAAAGGTTTGTGAATGCAATTTGACTAAAAATGAAAATCAAACACAAACGAATATAAATGAAAGCAAGAAAATAAAACTTCTCTACCATTAACCACTCATTCATCTATCAAAAGAAATTAAAAATTGTAATTGCTTATAAGGAACTACTCCATGACCGTGACATTATGTGGCAAGCAAAGAAAAAATATCAAAACAATTTGGATGTTTCTTCCTTGCAGACATGAACTTCCAACTTCTATAATCCTTTAATCGCATATGGTCTACTCACTTTTGCAAAAGGAATTTAAAGCAATTAAAATTGAAGCTATCACCGTACCTTGCTACTCCTAAGTTATCCATTCATGCTAAAAAAAATAAAGGAAATGCATCCAATACCCGTGGGCCACTCTTCCAGCCAAAAACTCAAAACTTCTTCTCTCAAAATCAATCACCATACACAATACACCTACCCTATCTAATCACCTCTTCATCCTTCAACAATTGCTGCCAAATGTCCCATCATCCTATACTTCATCCTAATCCACTCTTTTTATTCTCTGAATAAAAATAAAGACACCATCCACCTACCTTTTAAAAGAAAGAAAATCTGCATTGCTGGAATAAATATAAATGAAAGGTGCTTAACATTGCTAGGAAATAAACCAATTAATGTTCCGTGCAATTGAATCAGCATATGCAAACGAAATGTAAATGCACCGTGCCAGCAAAGAAAAGACTTGAGCTTTTAATTAATTCCCGTGCACACCCTTCTCCATGAATCATCACCGTGCACACCATGCAACGCTGCTGCTTCTACCTTGCTCCACGTAATCACTTCCTCATTTCTCAAACCTTCAATTCAAAAGAAAAGCTACGAAACACTCAAGCACAAAAGCTAATCCTCGTTTTTTTTTTATTCAATGATAAACTCCAAGAAGAATAAAAACGTTCCAGCCTTCTCCGTGAAAATGAATTCTCTCCTCAACCGTAGCCTTCCATATCTCCCTCTCCGTTCTTCCCTTGTTTTCTTTCTCTACTTACATCACTCTAAAAACCTCCTTCGTGGCGGCTACAGCTCCAGGCCGAGACACGGTAGCTGCTCCAACACGTCCCAGCTCACTCTCCTCAACGCTGCTTCTCTTCTAAAGTTTCCAGCTTTGCTTCCAAGGTGGCTACCGCATACTGCTGCTGCTCGTGACACCTTCCAACTCCACCTCACCAACACCTTACTGCTACCAATCTCTCACACCGTGACCATGTTGGACATAAACCTTGCACTCTTCATAACGAAAATCAAATAAAAATTCTCATGAATCCAGGGCTTGCAAAAAGGAAATGGAAAAAAAAAAAATTCAAAATGTGCTTTTCATTCATGCTCCAAAAACGTTCAAAACCGAGAGAAAAGGAACTAGTAAGCAGTGGCCAAAAAAATGCAAGTGGCGCTAACCTAGGCCGTGTGCTCTCCTTTTAATAAAGTTGGGTCCACACACTAAAACCCTAGGGTCCATGTTACTAATTTCTAATTTTGGGTCTAATCTAATTTACCAAAAATTGACCCAAAATATAAGAGTTGATTCAAAAATTCTAAAACTACTGAATTACAATTTAATTAATTCAAAAAAAATGTCTGTGTGGAGAGTCTTGAATTTATTTGGCAATCTTCCTGATGTCCCAAAATGTATTTCCGAAATTTTCCTGCACTTCAAAAATGCAGTTAATCAGCTCAGAAAATCCAAATTAGCACAATTACAAATTTCCGATCAAATTAAGCAGAATTCGGAAAACGGGGAAATAACAAACAATTAAACACAATTCCCTGGTTTATTTAAGTGCAATAAACTAAATATAATTCAAGAAATAACGACTCATCAAAATAGACCACACTTAGTCTTTTGCACTCCTGGGCAAACCCAAAACGAAAACCAGGGAACTACTCAAACATCAGGAAGCTGACACAGACTCGAAAGACAGACAACAAAGACTCCAAAACAGAAACACAGTTGCACAATTCTCACAAAATTCTGGACGGTAAAAGGTATAGGCAGAATCCCACACAGAGTCAATGAAAGCAAATACTTAAAGAATCATCCAAACGGTTCAGTACAAGGAAAACATTCAATCAGTTCAAGAGATGAATCAAAAGCAACAGAGCCTCACAGATGCACACAATCAGTGTTTCTCTCAAGTGTTTAAGGTAAATCAATGTCACTCAATGCACTCAAGAAAGCAATCACAAACAGACTTGGCAAGCCTCTAATATCAACACTCAAACACATACGCATGTTCAAATCAAAAGGTCTTTTATGGATGTAATGGGGCCAAGGACAAGGGAGGATAATTATGGATGAGAAGTTACAAACCAAAAGAAATAGAGGAGCAATGGGGAACAAGTGTAAACACAGTCAAATCACACCCAAAACCTCTAATTCAATCCTCTTCTTGACTCCACTATTCACAACAATTTTTTTTTCTCATTTTTCTCTATTTTTTTTTTCATTTCTCATCTTGTCTCTTTCCTTTTCTTTTTTTTTTCTCATTTTTCGCTATTTTTTTTTTCATTTCTCATCTTGTCTCTTTTCTTTTCTTTCTGTTTAGGACACAACTGTAAGAGACAAGATACACAACATATTTACAAAAACAAAACAAGAAGAGGAACTAACTAGCCAACTCATCAGAATCCCCAAGGAGACCACACTTGTTCCCAAAACACTTCCAAAGCTCCAAAATTCCCTAAGGTTAAGGTAATCATGGTTTTTCACTTAGGGCTAGTGTATGAGCTTCAAAACAAAGAAATGAGGAAAGTATAGGCTCAAAAGGGGTTTTCAAAGGATCAGAACAAGGTAAGCTTATTTGGCTAGAGAGGCTAAAAAAAACAAAGCTGCCTTTATCACTTCCAAACATGCATATCAATCAAGAGTTATCAACAAGAGTCAAGCCAAGGCATATGCGCAAGCAATCAAGAGACATATCACACAAGAAAGAACATAAAGTGGCTCAAATCTCACACAGGGTAATTGTGTCACAATCAATTCAACTCTCAAACATCATGATCATCTTCCAAGCAAAGAAAAGCAAGGAATCCAACATCTCAGAGTATCAATGAAGTGAATGAAAACTGACAACCTAACCACAATCCAGAATTTACGAAAAGCATGCAAAACTGTACACAAGACACAACAAAAACTACCTAGAAAAGAAAAAAAAATTTAACACTGGAAAACAAAAACTAACAAAGAAAAATCAGAATCTCCCCCAGTAGACCACACTTAAACTACACAGTGTCCTCAATGTGTCATAAGCATAAGGTCAGAAATCAAAACAGTCAACAGATCATGGACAAGTGCAATAAAAGTAGGGAAAGGGGGAGAAGAGGGAAAGAAAACTCCCCTGATCATGGTGGCAGTTGCCAATTTTGGACTTTCAGGGAGATGTTTTCCGCCATAGTATCCAGCAAGGAGGTTTTGAGGACGAACTGCTTCATCCTCCAAATCTGATCTAGCAGTGAAATGTTTTCCACAGCTGGATCTATGTAGCAAAGATTGTTGATGAGCAGGTTCAGCTGGTGCCTATTGATCTTGAAGCTTTTGTCAGTGTTAGCACCTTTATTTTCCACTGTGGGTGCATGTTGGTTAAATACATGTGTTCCTCCTGTAACATGGTTAGTGCAATGTGGTTCCAAAGAAATAACATGCAGGGGTATAACACCCAATCTTAGTGTAACAGGCTGAACCTCAGATACATCCTCAGAACATGAATCAATTTCAAATGTAGAAACGATATCAATAACAGGCTCAGATTCATGTTCAGTGCATGGAGAATAAATATTCAGATGTGGTAGCAAAAAGTGGTTCTCATCATGCACAGAGGGAGAATTAAAAACATGCTCATCAACAGTAAAATTATCAACATACCCCTCAACAGCATAATCATCAACAGAATAATCAAATTGAGGTATGCTTACCTCCACTTCTCTAAAGCTTGGAAAAGTGGTGAAAGATGAAAATGGTCTACCTGGCTCACAATTGCTACTTATACTTGCCTGGTCCCTCAAAATCGTCATCAGGATCTATCTCCTCAATCGCCAGAGTAGGGATATCTGAAGGTGGGAGAGTAGGTGGCACAATGAGTGCAAGACTCTGGTTCCCATCTCCTAAGTCAATGACACTAACATCATCTGGAATCTGAACAGTCTGAAATGGTAACTCTGAATCTTGAGACTGTTCCTGATTAAGCTGAGTGGCCATCTGCCCTATCTGATCATTCAAACTCTGAATGGACACTCTGGTCTCTTGCATGAACTCAATGTTCTGCATGGCCATCTGCCTCAGTAACTCCTTCAATGTAGGCTCGGAATTAGAAGGTTGAGGAGCTATTTGGGCAGGATCATCATATTGCTGACTCTGGTATTGCTGGACTGGTGGAGGCATACAAGTACTCTGGAATGGTGGTTCTTGACAATGATGTTGTGGAGCATTATACCATCCCAAGGTAGGGTCATTCCATCCAAGACCGTTGTCGTATCCATCTTGCACATGGGAGAATTTGCTCAGAAATTTATGCTCAAGATCGTCCCATTTGGTAATGGATCCTGGAGGAAGAGAGTCTTTCCAATCTTTGGTTGCTCTTTCTAATGAGTGCGGGAATGCCCTTAAGAAAACTAGATCGTCCGGGACATTTGGAAGTTTCATTAAAGAGCAAATTCGATAAAACCTATCCAAATGTTCATGTGGGCATTCATCTGCAAGACCATAAAACTTGGGCAACAAATTCATCAGTCCAGTGGTGAGAACTAAATGATCACCATCCTCATTAGGTGGAACCGGCTCCCAAAGAGAGCTCTCAGAATTTGGAGGATGGGTCATATTGTTCTCAGCATAAAAGTCAGCAGAATTACAATCAGAGTAACATGCAGAAGGAGAATCATAATCAGAGGCACTAGCAAAATAAGCAGTATTCACAAAATCAAAATAGGTAGACATGAAAAAAGAAGAATACTAAAAATCACGAAACAAATAAAACACAACACATTTATACATGCAACACGCACACACAAAACAGAACATCACATCACATCACATCACAACACACACTGACACAACAAAAAGACCTAAGACTGAACCGTTGGTCCCCGGCAACGGCGCCATTTTGTTGCGAGGGTCGCACCTCCCAACAAAAGTTGTGCATAAAAGAATGCAGTATAGACTAGGAAGTGACTCCTAGGTCGTCTCTCAAGGACCAATTTGGTTCAGTCTCAGATCAAACATGTAGGGGGGGTTTTGTGAAAGGTTTGTGAATGCAATTTGACTAAAAATGAAAATCAAACACAAACGAATATAAATGAAAGCAAGAAAATAAAACTTCTCTACCATTAACCACTCATTCATCTATCAAAAGAAATTAAAAATTGTAATTGCTTATAAGGAACTACTCCATGACCGTGACATTATGTGGCAAGCAAAGAAAAAATATCAAAACAATTTGGATGTTTCTTCCTTGCAGACATGAACTTCCAACTTCTATAATCCTTTAATCGCATATGGTCTACTCACTTTTGCAAAAGGAATTTAAAGCAATTAAATTGAAGCTATCACCGTACCTTGCTACTCCTAAGTTATCCATTCATGCTAAAAAAAATAAAGGAAATGCATCCAATACCCGTGGGCCACTCTTCCAACCAAAAACTCAAAACTTCTTCTCTCAAAATCAATCACCATACACAATACACCTACCCTATCTAATCACCTCTTCATCCTTCAACAATTGCTGCCAAATGTCCCATCATCCTATACTTCATCCTAATCCACTCTTTTTATTCTCTGAATAAAAATAAAGACACCATCCACCTACCTTTTAAAAGAAAGAAAATCTGCATTGCTGGAATAAAATATAAATGAAAGGTGCTTAACATTGCTAGGAAATAAACCAATTAATGTTCCGTGCAATTGAATCAGCATATGCAAACGAAATGTAAATGCACCGTGCCAGCAAAGAAAAGACTTGAGCTTTTTAATTAATTCCCGTGCACACCCTTCTCCATGAATCATCACCGTGCACACCATGCAACGCTGTTGCTTCTACCTTGCTCCAACGTAATCACTTCCTCATTTCTCAAACCTTCAATTCAAAAGAAAAGCTACGAAACACTCAAGCACAAAAGCTAATCCTCGTTTTTTTTTTATTCAATGATAAACTCCAAGAAGAATAAAACGTTCCAGCCTTCTCCGTGAAAATGAATTCTCTCCTCAACCGTAGCCTTCCATATCTCCCTCTCCGTTCTTCCCTTGTTTTCTTTCTCTACTTACATCACTCTAAAAACCTCCTTCGTGGCGGCTACAGCTCCAGGCCGAGACACGGTAGCTGCTCCAACACGTCCCAGCTCACTCTCCTCAACGCTGCTTCTCTTCTAAAGTTTCCAGCTTTGCTTCCAAGGTGGCTACCGCATACTGCTGCTGCTCGTGACACCTTCCAACTCCACCTCACCAACACCTTACTGCTACCAATCTCTCACACCGTGACCATGTTGGACATAAACCTTGCACTCTTCATAACGAAAATCAAATAAAAATTCTCATGAATCCAGGGCTTGCAAAAAGGAAATGGAAAAAAAAAATTCAAAATGTGCTTTTCATTCATGCTCCAAAAACGATCAAAACCAAGAGAAAAGGAACTAGTAAGCAGTGGCCAAAAAAATGCAAGTGGCCGCTAACCTAGGCCGTGTGCTCTCCTTTTAATAAAGTTGGGTTCACACACTAAAACCCTAGGGTCCATGTTACTAATTTCTAATTTTGGGTCTAATCTAATTTACCAAAAATTGACCCAAAATATAAGAGTTGATTCAAAAATTCTAAACTACTGAATTACAATTTAATTAATTCAAAAAAATGTCTGTGTGGAGAGTCTTGAATTTATTTGGCAATCTTCCTGATGTCCCAAAATGTATTTCCGAAATTTTCCTGCACTTCAAAAATGCACTTAATCAGCTCAGAAAATCCAAATTAGCACAATTACAAATTTCCGATCAAATTAAGCAGAATTCGGAAAACGGGGAAATAACAAACAATTAAACACAATTCCCTGGTTTATTTAAGTGCAATAAACTAAATATAATTCAAGAAATAACGACTCATCAAGTTTTTAACTCCATGGCCTACTTGGGGAGCAATACCTCATGACGACAGAAAGCCATTCTGGCAGCGCTTTCAGGTGAGCAATCTATTACACTAATGTCTGTCTTATTTTAGTATGTTTTGTAATCAATGTTTGTTCTCTTTAATGTTACAGATGAAGGTGCAGTGGAAACCTGAGCGGTCAGATACACAGAAATTTCCACATGAAAGCATCTCATCGGCTGTCAGAGATGTTTAGGGATGCCCGCAATGCAGGACAACGCCCTAACTGGCTGGGTGAACACATTTGGAACTCTTTACTGGCCCATTGGAATACAGTAGAGTTTCGTAATAAGTGTGCCAAAGCCCAGCGGAATAGAGCGTCTGAAAGGGGTGGCACCCTGCATACTGGTGGGTCGATCACCATTCATGAGCATGCCATTTGTATGGTATAATCTCATTACATAACTTTTTCTTTCATACATAAGTTATGTATATTCTATTTCATATGTACGCTTGTAATTCTTAATTATGTTACAGGCACAGGCTCTAGGACGGGCGGTCTATGTTGATGAGGTCTTTGCACAGACTCATGTTCGGAAGGGAACTAATCAATTTGTTGATGAAAGATCTCGGAAGACTCATGTAAGCAAATAACACTATTACTATTACTAATTGTTCATTTATGTTATACTATCGTTCCCTGACATTGCTTTTAATGTTCCAACAGGAAGACTTTTCTACGAGACTTTCACAGGTTAGATCTGAACATGAGTCAGCTCCTCCACCGGATGATGCTAGTAATGCAGATGATGACATCCGTAGG
The DNA here is from genome assembly GCF_029865625.1 of Vigna umbellata. Taxonomy (NCBI): domain Eukaryota; kingdom Viridiplantae; phylum Streptophyta; class Magnoliopsida; order Fabales; family Fabaceae; genus Vigna; species Vigna umbellata. The sequence goes on along the minus strand of NC_142167.1, from coordinate 24,963,356 downwards.
ACACAGTGCTGGATCGACATCGTTGGTGGGAAGAAAAAGGGACGAGTGTATGGTGCGGGACAGCTTGCTGCAAACTATACAGCATCCAGAGGAGGTACTCTGAAGCACCAGCCTTCTTCCACCAGTACTCCTGACGAGGTTCTTCAACTCAGGCAGGAACTCCATCAACGTGACTGATAACAGTTGAAAAACTGTTATTTTTATGCTTAAAATTGATACTAAAAGCAACCTTTAGACTTAGAAACTAGCTTGAAATCATGCCTTTTATCTTTATTTTCAGAAATAAGAAAGCTGGACAGGTTTATGCTTGATTTCAGTGTTTTTGTGCAGGTTTTAAGGTGAATTTAGTGAAAGAAGTGAAGAAGGAGAGAGATGGAATCATAAAAGGAATCAAAGAGTGCAAAAAGAAGAAGTCGAAGTCACCGCTCAGCGGCATTTCACCGCTGAGCGGCACTTAGAAGGTTGCGGGAGGTCCGCTGAGGGGCAAAATGGCCGCTGAGGGGAAGAAAGGAGACGCGCAATCACCGCTGAGCGGTACTTTACCGCTGAGCGGCACACTTATGGGCTTGGGCTTGAATTCTTTGTAATTTTAGAGTATTATATAAGCTTTAGGACGTCCTAGGGTTTGTATCTTTGGCAGAAACGAGGCAAACACTCTCTCTTCCACCCCTTTGAAGGAGGATCTTGGATGCTCAGGCTACCTTTTCACTTTTATCGGGTTTATTCTTTCATACTTTCATTGTAATTCATCTAGGTTCACCATGAATATGGTGAACTAAACTTTGTATATTTGTTGGGGAATCAATGTAATCTCTTGAAGCTCTCATATATGGAATTTATGCTTGCATCTTAATCTAAGACTTATGCTTTCTTTCATCATTAGTTAGGGTTTTTCCTCTTTGCTTAATGCTTGCATTGTTTAACTCATTCTAGTGCATGATTATTGGTTTTGTCGATACGGACACGTACGGGGAAGTCTAGATCCGGGGAATTTCTCCCAATATTATATTGGTTGTCGTTAAGCTCCTGCACTTATGAACTAATCATTAGGAATGCTAGGAATTGTATGAACTCGTGATTAGGGAGAAGCCATCTAGAATGGTACTTTAGAGAGTGGCATTAACAATGATGATTTGAATGTTGAATTCCTAAAATGTATGAGAGTGGATGAGATGAAATTGACCCCCAACAACATATTCATTCATATATTCCATTGAAAGTGTTTATCTTTTGTCTTTGCCATTGATCAAACTTCATGCATACATATTTAATTTTCGTCTTTTGCATATAAAGCTCCAAATATTTCGTTTGTAAGTCCTAGCTAATCAACAAATCACATAACTAAACTAGGCCGTGAGTCCTTTGGGAAGAACGATACTTGGTCTTACCAAGTTTATTACTTGAACGATTCGGTCATACTTGCCGATTGTGAAACAAGTTTGTGACATCATATTTTGGTGCTCATAAATTTGTCCATCAAGTTTTTGGCGCCGTTGCCGGGACTCGTGGTTTAACTGGTTAATTTGTGTGATTATTGATTATCTTTGACTTTACTTTTGAATTTCTGTTTTTATTTTCTGTTTTTATTTTTTTCGGTTTTTATTTGATTTGATTTGATTTTATTTTATTTTATCTTAGTTGATTAGATTAGATTTTATTTTATTTTATTTTATCTTGTAGATTAGGTTAGATTTTATTTTTTTTAGATTAGGTTTTATTTGATTCTATCTTCTAAATCTTTTTATCTTCTGAATATATATCTTCTTCTATATCTTTTTGTGCTAACAAATATTTCCTAGAGTTTTGTGCCTAATGTTTGCAGGATGCAATTTGGTCAAGAATTTAACTATATGGGCACTCAATTCTACTAAGGTAATTTCAACCACTGGTGGGATCTCACTCAAGCATGGATGATGATCAATTTTGGCAAGCTGTCAAACAATTTAAGAATCGACCACCACAATAATGGCAGCAAAAACCCTCTCTATCGGGAAAAAGGAGAACGTTGGAGGAGGCAGTTCAACAGTACATACAGATACCTGATTGTCATCACAAAAACATTCAAGCTGCCGAAGAATTTGATAGGCCGCCACCACAACAATGGCAGCAACAACCTTCTCTAACAGAAAGTTTGGATGACACCCTTCAACGATTTTTGAAAAGTTCTGACTCTACTCAGAAAAGCATTGAAGAATCATGTAAAAGGATGGAGATGCACTTTCGTTACATTAGTCAGAGATTGAATGATGAGGTTAATACTGAAGTTAACCTTAAGGAGGAAGGGCAAACCAATGTCACTGAAAGTGACAAGATTCTTGATGAGAAAAAAATAGAGGGAGATGCGGAAAAGATAGAGAGAAAAGAGAAAGAAGAGTTGAGTGAGAAAAATAAAGATGAAGAAAAAGAGAAAGAAGTGGTTGAGAGAGAAGAGAGAAAGAAAATTTGTGTGAAAATAAAGAAGTTGAAAAGAAAAAGAAAAGGGAAGAAAAAAATAAAAGAAAAGAAAAAGAGAAAATTTAGGGAGAGAAAAAGGAAGAAAAAGAAGATGAGAGGAAAGAAGAAGAAATCATATGAAAAATCACATCCTCATCTAAAGAAGAATCATAGGAAGGAAAAGAAATTCAAGTGCTTTATGGAAATCTTCAAGAAATTGGAGATTAAAGTTCCTATGATTGAGACATTGCAACAGGTTCCTGGTTTGATCAAATTTCTGAAGAAGTTCAGTAGAAAGAAGAAAAAGAAGAAGGAACTCGAGCTTGGGTCAAGCTAATGACGTTAAAAGAGCGCTTGCTGGGAGGCAACCCAGTGATTTAAGAACTTTTGATTTTATTTTGGTTTTGTAATTTTTAAGTTGTGGACTTTATTTTGTAATTATTTTGTTGGAGATAGCATCTACTGAAGGATGCTAGGTGGTTAAGTATCTACTGAAGGATACTATATTTGTAACACCTACTGATGGGTGTTGGTAAGAAATTTTGCACCTACTGATGGGTGCTGGTAAGTTTGAAACACCTACTGATGGGTGTTGGTGGATTTTGGGTCAGGCTCGTGACGTTAAACAAGCGCTACCTGGGAGGCAACCCAGTTGATTGATTGTTTTTGTTTGTTTATTTTAGTTAGGATTTGCATAAGCATTTTTAACATTGAATTGCAGGGAAACCATGAGGGGCATATAGGCAAGACACGTAGGTTAAGAAAAGAAGGAGAGGAACACATCACGAAAGCGCCGCTGAGCGGTATTTTACCGCTGAGCGGTACTCTCGCAGATTGGGCTTTACTTCCCCTTAGCGGGACCCGAGCCCATTAGGGTATTTTTAAACCCTAAGCTGCGCAAAGTCTCATACTTTCTGGCTTCTCTCTGCATAAACACTTCCACACATCTTCTCCTAGGTTTCCCACATCTTTTCACTCTTCCCTCTTAAGAAAATATCTCTTCCACTCACTTTTTCACTAGTGTGCCATCAAAGTTTGGGGTTGGAAGAGAGCATTCTAGCTTGGAAGCATTCTCATTGCATCTAGCATCTCCACCCAAGTAAGTAAAATGCATTTTGTTCATTCTAGGGTTCTTGAATTTGAATGTGATTGTCAAAGCATGAATATTTAGGGGTTTTGATTTCTATGCATGATTTGATGATATATTTGATGTTTGAACCGATTAAACTGCATGATTATGAACTGGAAAACTGAAAATTGCATTTGGGTGGAGTTAGGACAGCTTTAAAATAGGTTTTTCAAAAATCTGCAGAGTTACCGCTGAGGGGTAATCTGCCGCTGAGCGGCATTCTGCCAGATTTGGTTTTTCTGAAATTTTGCGTGTTGGAATGTGGTACTGGTGGCGCTGAGGGGAAATTCTGGCCCTCAGCGGTGGTTTGGCTTCGAAAGGAGTTGTGTTCTGTGTTTTACTAATGATTAACATCATGTTCTGTGGTTTTGTGTGCGTTTTGAATGTAGGAATGGCATCCTCATCAGGAAAAAGATTGAAAACCATGGCAACCAAGAGAAAGGAAAAGGAACCAGAGCAAACCCATTCTGGCAGGTTCCTTTCTAGGAAACATGAGAAGCACTTTAGGGTGGTTCAGGACAGGAGACTTCTGATGGAGAGAAAGGTTGGAATGATACCTAACTTCGCTCCTCAATTTGGAGAGCAAGTGTTAGGGAATGATTGGGGAAAGCTAGCCACTTATCCTGAACCTGCCAACATAGCTGTGGTGAAGGAATTTTACACCAATGCAAAGAAGATTGGTGATTATCCAGCTGAGAATTATTTGGGCTATGTCAGAGGCCATGCTATCAGGTATGATCCTGATTCTATCAACAACTTCCTGGATACTGTGTGGGCTGGTGAGCAATGTCAGTTTGCTCTTTGCATGGAGGAAGGTGCTGATTTTGAGGATGTGGAGAGAGTGTTATGTATACCTGGAGGACACTTCCAAAGGAATAGATCTGGCTCAGTGGTTAACATTAGGAGGACGGATTTGACTCCTCTTGCAAAATATTGGATGGCATTTTCTCATGCCAACATTCAGCCATGTTCACATGTGTCAGATATTACTCTCAGCAGGGCACTATTCATCTACTGTGCTATCAGAAACTTGAATGTTAATATTGGGCAGGTGATAGCTGATGAAATCAGTGTATGTGCTAACACCTCAAACAACAAAGCACCACTAGGACATCCTTCTTTGATCACTCACCTTTGCAAGCTAGCTGGGGTGGACACTTCTGTTCCACCATTTGAGAGGCCAAGAAAAGTTATTGATGAGGCTTATTATAGACAGTACTGTGGAGGTGAGGATGTAGCTCAGCCAGTTCCACCACGCCGGGCTCGTAGAGAAAGAGGGCCAGCACAGAGCCAGACATCTGCTGACACACATGAAGCAGAACCATTCCAGATGAGGGACATGTATATGTCTCTTATAGGTGCTCAGTTGCAGTCCATTCACAGAGGGCAGGTGGCCACTGCTGAGATGATAGTGGGGATGTATGATACACTTCCAGCCCACAGGTGGACTATGGATGAATTCCATAATGTAGTAGCTTGGCCAGAAGAACCAGTACATGGAGGAGGAGCTGGAGCAGCTGAAGCTTTAGCTAGAGATATGGAAGAAGATGAAGCTGAGGAGGAAGATGCATTTGATGATGATGAAGATGAGGAGGAAGAGGAAGATACAGAGGACAGCTCAGACTGATGAGGAGCTGAGATAGCATTTACTGATGAATGCTATCATATGATTATGCTTTTGTGGTTTAAGTTTTCTGAACTTATTTGTTTTTGTTTTTAGATTAGGGTTTGATGTACTCTATTGAAAACCTGGTTTGGTATGATGGTTTGCTATTAACTGTGATTGTGTGATAAGTACTGCTTGATGATGCTTAGTGATTGATTGATGTTGAGATAGATGTGCACATTAAAATGCTTATACAGATGATTCACAAGCTTTGTGAACAAATGCATGATATTATGATTGTGATTGTGAGATTAAGCAGGATGTGTATGTCAAATGTGAATGAGCTTATATGTGAGGTTTGAGCTCCAGAGTTTTTGGTATGATTGAATGCTATTACTTTGAAACCATGAATGATTTTGCCCAGGTTTTCTATGATTGAATCAATTGCTTGTTTTGCATCATGTGATCAAGGCCATTTGTTGGAACCCTTTTTATTGGCCAAATTCATAAAGTTAGCCTACTAAAAGAGAACACGTTGTGTTCTATCCTTTGAACCCTTAGCCTTGAACATACACTTGAAACCTTTGATTGAAAATCTTTACCTTGAGTTAAGTAGAAGATCTTGTATGGTATTATTAAATGTTCAAGTTTGGGGTTGTTGGGAAAACATGAAAAGAAAAGCATTGAGCTAAGAGCTAAAAAGTAAAAATATGCAAAGAAAAAGAAAAGAAAAGAAAAAGAAGTAAAGCTCAATGCGAATGCAAAGGTAAAAGAAAGTTGGGAATGAATAAGATGATTGTGTTGTTATGATTCTCTTAACTCAAGGATTTTGTGATCCAGAAAAACCAATTTTCTTGTTAGCCCAGCCACATTATAAGCCATTGAAAAGTCCTTGTGATGATGCATGCTTGTGAATGTTTTTTATTGTGGTAAAATGAAAGGCAAAGTTGATTCATGTGACATTGTGATAGTAGAGTGAAGGAGTGAAACACTTTACCTCTTATACACTTGTGTGTTGAGTGAAACACTTTACCTAGTGAGGAAATATTTCATAAACACATGAACATCCATGCTTAATTGATTGATCATTCATGAAAAATAGCATTTGTTGGAATTTAAATGACTTTGTGAACACTAAAGCATGTGCACATCATGATTGAACTCTTAGTCATAAGTTTGAGTGAAGTTGTTACTTATCTTGAGAAAAGGATTTTGAATGAGTGAACCATCATATGAATTAGTTGGAGATGGAGTTACATTTTGTTTTGCTTGAGGACAAGCAAAGTTCTAAGTTTGGGGTTGCGATAACAGTTGAAAAACTGTTATTTTTATGCTTAAAATTGATACTAAAAGCAACCTTTAGACTTAGAAACTAGCTTGAAATCATGCCTTTTATCTTTATTTTCAGAAATAAGAGAGCTGGACAGGTTTATGCTTGATTTCAGTGTTTTTGTGCAGGTTTTAAGGTGAATTTAGTGAAAGAAGTGAAGAAGGAGAGAGATGGAATCATAAAAGGAATCAAAGAGTGCAAAAAGAAGAAGTCGAAGTCACCGCTCAGCGGCATTTCACCGCTGAGCGGCACTTAGAAGGTTGCGGGAGGTCCGCTGAGGGGCAAAATGGCCGCTGAGGGGAAGAAAGGAGACGCGCAATCACCGCTGAGCGGTACTTTACCGTTGAGCGGCACACTTATGGGCTTGGGCTTGAATTCTTTGTAATTTTAGAGTAGTATATAAGCTTTAGGACGTCCTAGGGTTTGTATCTTTGGCAGAAACGAGGCAAACACTCTCTCTTCCACCCCTTTGAAGGAGGATCTTGGATGCTCAGGCTACCTTTTCACTTTTATCGGGTTTATTCTTTCATACTTTCATTGTAATTCATCTAGGTTCACCATGAATATGGTGAACTAAACTTTGTATATTTGTTGGGGAATCAATGTAATCTCTTGAAGCTCTCATATATGGAATTTATGCTTGCATCTTAATCTAAGACTTATGCTTTCTTTCATCATTAGTTAGGGTTTTTCCTCTTTGCTTAATGCTTGCATTGTTTAACTCATTCTAGTGCATGATTATTGGTTTTGTCGATACGGACACGTACGGGGAAGTCTAGATCCGGGGAATTTCTCCCAATATTATATTGGTTGTCGTTAAGCTCCTGCACTTATGAACTAATCATTAGGAATGCTAGGAATTGTATGAACTCGTGATTAGGGAGAAGCCATCTAGAATGGTACTTTAGAGAGTGGCATTAACAATGATGATTTGAATGTTGAATTCCTAAAATGTATGAGAGTGGATGAGATGAAATTGACCCCCAACAACATATTCATTCATATATTCCATTGAAAGTGTTTATCTTTTGTCTTTGCCATTGATCAAACTTCATGCATACATATTTAATTTTCGTCTTTTGCATATAAAACTCCAAATATTTCGTTTGTAAGTCCTAGCTAATCAACAAATCACATAACTAAACTAGGCCGTGAGTCCTTTGGGAAGAACGATACTTGGTCTTACCAAGTTTATTACTTGAACGATTCGGTCATACTTGCCGATTGTGAAACAAGTTTGTGACATCATATTTTGGTGCTCATAAATTTGTCCATCAAGTTTTTGTTTTTTTTTTTGTTTTTTTTTGTTTTTTTTTGTTTTTTTTTTTTTTTTTTTTTTTACAAATTTTAAGGCCATGGTCATGAGAGTCTTGCCTCAAACCTCACAGGACGAACAAAATATCCCTCCCACCCAGTCACGACCCTCCTCATCACCTGCTGCCACTCAGCAGCCCACATCAGTCCAACCCTCATCAGTCCAACCCACACCAGTCCAGCCATCAGTAGAGGAGCAGGATGATGAAGATCATTCTGATGATAGTTATGTACATTATTAGTTTCATTTTCTTCTTACTTTGTTAGACAAACATTTAGATATTAGAACATTTTAGACTTGATATCATTTCAGTGTTAGTTAGATCTACTTCCAGACTTTGGATGTTAGAACATCCTTTTGTTACATTGTTTTATATTTGAACTATAATTACATAATCTATACATTAATGGATGTTCTATGGATTAATTGATGTTCAATGGATATTGATAATTGATTGCATCTGCATCTTTGAGATGCACATTATGCATGTTTGTATGTGCTTGAAAATTGATATGCAGGTCTGTTTGTAATTGAAATTTGATATACAGGTGTGGGTTGCAAAGAAAAACCATTTCTCTGAAACCTGCTCCGCATTTTACCGAAGGCTTTTGCCCTTCGGTAAATGTCCACAGCAGGTCATTACCGAAGGCTTCTGCCCTTCGGTAAATACCCTCGAATGGCCATTACCGAGGGCTTTTTGCCCTTCGGTAATTACCGAGGGCTTCTGCCCTTCGGTAATTACCGAAGGCTTTTTCCCTTCGGTAAGTACCGAGGGCTTTTGGCCCTCGGTAATTACCGAAGGCTTTTGGCCCTCGGTAATTACCGAAGGGCAGAAGCCCTCGGTAATTGTTAGCGACAACAGATTTACCGAAGGATTTTTGGCCGTCGATAAGCCTTCGGTAAACACCTATTATCGACGGCCTTTGGCATTTTCCGAGGGCTTCTGGCCTTCGGTAATACCCTACTTTTTTGTAGTGATAGGCTCAAAAGTGGTTATCAAAGGATTAGAACAAGGTAAGCTTATTTGGCTAGAGAGGCTGAAGAACAAAATTGCCTTTATCACTTTCAAACATGCATATCAATCAAGAATCATCAAAAAGTGCCAAGCCAAGGCATATGTGCAAGCAATCAAGAGACATATCAAACACAAGAAAGACATTAAGTGGCTCAAATCTCACACAGGGTATTGTTACAATCAAATCAACCTCTCAAACATCATACTCATCTTCCAAGCAGAGAAAAGCAAGGATTTCTAACCAATCAGAGTATCAATGAAGTGAAAGACACATCTATAAGTTAAACAAAGTCCAGAAATCAAGAGAAACAGGCAAAACTGTACACAAGACACAACAAAAACTACCTAGAAAACAAGACCTAAACAAAGAAAAATTTCCCCTAATAGACCACACTTAAACTACACAATGTCCTCAGTGTGTCACAATCATCAAATTAACAATCAGAACAGTCAAAAGATATAGACAAGTGCAATAAAAGTGAGGAGGGAAGGAGAAAAGAGAACTCCCTGAGTCAGAGGGAAAAAGAGGCGGGGTCGACCAAAGACGTCTCCTCCACCACAGATTGCTGAGGAAAGGCTTTAGTCTGGGCCTGATGAGGGTCGCACCTCACACAAAATTAATTGCAAAAATGAATGCAGTATAATACTAGGAAGTGACTCCTAGGTCGTCTCTCAAGGACCAAATTGTTGTTCAGTCTTAGATCAAACACGTAGTGGGGGTGGGGGTTTGATAGTTTTGGTTTGCGGATAAAATAAATTAAAACTGAAAATTAAATTTAAAACAGTAAACGTAAAAACGAAATTAAACAATTAAACGAAATTGAAACAGTAAAAATGAAATTGCTACAGTAAAAACGAAACTACAGCAACATAAAACAGTAAAATTAAATCTGGACAGAAAATTGTAATACAGAAAACGAAAATATAGAAAGCGAAAATACGGTAAACAATAAAACAAAAAACAGTTAAAACAGAAAATAAAATTACAGCAGTAATTAATAATAGAAAAATAGTAAATACAGAATTTCAGAATCCAAATAGCAGTAATATAGAAATAGTAAAAACGAAATACAGAAAATAGTAAATTGCAAAATATGAAAACAGAATCAAAATTACAGCAGCAAAATATAGAGAACAAAATTACATTGAATGATTTAAAGTGAAATAATCAACAGCTAAGTGAAATCGAGAAAATATTGATTCATGAGAACGGTAACCTGGCATCGGTCCCATATGTCAGGTTGAAAGGAGTTTCGTCGGTCGTTCCATGTGTTGTGCATCGGTATGTCCACAAGACCTCTTGGAGTTCGTCCACCCAGGCTACCTTTCTATCGCCTAGGCGTTTTTTCAACTCCGCCATTATAGTCTTGTTGACGACCTCCACTTGGTCGTTTGTTTGGGGGTGTTCCACGGAACTGGTCACATGTTTGATTCCCAAATTCTTGTAAAATTCGCCTAGCTTCTTATCGATGAACTGTCATCCGTTGTCAGTGATAATTGTTTGGGGAAGGCCGAAACGACAAATCAACCTTCAGCAAAACTTCTGCACTTGGGCTGCCGTGATAGTAGCGAGAGCCTCGGCCTCGACCCACTTGGTGAAATAATCAATCGCGACGAGGAGGAACTTCTTTTATGCCTTCCCCGAGGGAAATGGACCGACAATATCCATTCCCCATTGGGCGAACGACCATGGAGATATGAGGGGGCGCAAATTACGCGGTGGCGGGTCTACATCATTGGCGTGGGCCTAACAGTTGACGCACTTTTGATCGAATGTCTTGGTGTCTTCCTCCATCATCGACCAGTAGTATCCGGCCCATAGCACGTGGGCTTTCAAAGTTCGATGCCTAGTGTGAAATCTGCAGACACCATTGTGGATCTCATCCATGACGTATTGTGCTTCGTCCTTAGTGAGGCATTTGAGGAGGGGGGTACCACTAAGTTGCGGGCAATCTTCTTTGCGTCAGTTGGTCGAATTGACTGGCCTACGTCCTCCTGGGCCATTAATGCTCAAATTTTTGCTCGCCAATCCCCGACCTCATCTTTTGTCACAGTCAAACACTCCACTGATGGCTATAGCAGCACCTGGCGGATGATTGTAGTCGACTGACCTTTGTCTTTACCCGAGCTTAGCTTTGAGAACATCTATGCCCTGGAGTTGACCTCGCGGGGAATGTGTCGAATGTCAACTTGTTCAAACGTTTTGACTAAGGCCGAAACCTTGTGGAAATACCGATGGAGGTTCTCCTCCTTCACCTAAAATTCTCCGTTCATTTGTCCTAGTACGAGTTGGGAATATGTCCGACATACTACCTTCCTAGCCCCCACATCCCTCGTCAATTCTAAACCTACCACCAAGGCTTCATACTCCACCTGATTGTTGGAGGTTTTGAACTTGAAGATCAGAGAGTGTTCTAGTAAGAAGTTGTTTGGTCCTTCTAAAAACTACCCCTACTTCGCTTACGGACCGTCCAGAGGCTCCATCAACGTACAAATTCCACTCATAATTAACTATTGAGGGTAGTTCTGCCGCAAAGTCAGCTAAATGTTGGCCTTTAATCGACCCCCTCGGTTCATATCGCAGACTGAATTCCGACACTTCAACTGCCCATCTCACCATTCGTCCTGCCAAGTCAGGCTTCCTCAAGATCTTAGAAAAAGGGAAATTCGTCCGGACAACGACTTGGTGGCTCTGGAAGTACGGCCAGAGTCTTCTGGACGCGTTCAGCAAAGCTAGGACTACCTTCTCCACTTGCTGATATCGTGTTTCAGCCTCCTGGAGGGTCTAACTTACGAAGTACACGAGCTTAGGTTCCGGTCGCTCTTCAAGCAGCGGAGCGTTGATCGCTGATTCTGAGACGCCTATATAGATCTGTAAATCTTCTCCGAGTGTCAGGCGATTCATCAATGGTGGATTCATCAAGATGACCTTCACATCTTGGAACGCTTCTTCGCATTCAGCATCCCACATGTTGCTTTAGCCTCTCCTCATATTTCCTAACACCGATCGCACCCGTTCAGCCAGCTTAGGGATGAAGCGCGACAGCGTAGTGAGCTAGCCAACCAACCTCTGGACCTCCTCAAGAGTGGTCGGGCTTTGCATTTCCAACACAGTTACACATTTGTTAGGGTTGGTGAAAACAGTTGAAAAACTGTTATTTTTATACTTGAAATTGACCTTAAAGACAACCTTTATGACTTAGAAACTAGCTTGGATTCATGCTTTTGTTTATGTTTTTGAAATAAGAGAGTTGGATGGGTTTTATGCTTGGTTTTCCTTATTTTTGTAGGTTTTAAGATGAATTGGATGAAAGAAGTGAAGTAGGAAGAAGTTGGAATCAAAAAACGAAGTGAAAAGTGCACAAAAAGAGAAGACACGAATATCGCTCGGCGGAAATTACCGTTGAGCGGTGTTCTTGAGGTGTCGTAGTCACCGCTGAGGGGCAAATGCCGCTGAGTGTGAAATAGAGGAATGCGCACTTACCGCTAAGCGCCATTTTTATGGGCTTAGGCTTACTTTTCTATAATTTTTAGAATAATATATAAGGTTTTAGTCGACCTAGGTCAGTCATCTTTGGTTGGAACGAAGCAGAACTACACTTTTTCACCCCTTGGAGGAGGATTTTGGATGCTCAAGCTCCACTCTTCAAATTCTATGGTTCTATCTTTCATTCTTTCATTGTTTTTCATCTAGTTTCACCATGAATATGGTGAACTAAACTTTTTTTGTTGTTGGGGAATCAATGTAATCCTTTGAAACTCTCATGTATTGAATTTTTTCTTCAATATATATGCTTTCTTTCATTAATTGTTAGGGTTTTTCCTCTTTGCTCAATGCATGCTTTGTTTAACTCATTCTATTGCATGATTATTGATTTTGTCATATGGACACATACGGAGAAATCAAGATCTGGGGAATCTCTCCCAATAGTAGTATTGCTTAGACAGAGGAATATGATGGTTGGTTGCCTTTAAGCTTCTGTGCTTTTTAATGCATGAATAATTGCTAGGGAGACAAGACATTGTAAACTAGTGATTATGATTAGGCTTTCTTCGGTTTTAAGGTAATTTAGAGAGTGGCATTAACATTAATGAAGAGAGATGAATTCTTGAATACATGAGAGTGGATAGGATGAAATTGATAAACCCCAACAACATAGTCATCATATATTTCAGTTCACGTGTTTTGCTTCTTCTTTCTCATTGATCAAAACATGCATTCATATTTACTTTTTAGTAATTTGCATTTGAAATCTCAAAGAATTGGTTTTACAAGTCTTAGATAATCAACAAATCACATAACTGTCTAGGTCGTGAGTCCTTTGAGAAAATGATACTTGGTCTTACCATTTTTATTACTTGATACAATTTGGTTACACTATGAGGGTTAACAGTTGGCCTGGATTCATCGTGTGGTAAGCATAAATCCGAGAAATTTTCTGGCAGCCACTCCGAACGTGCACTTCGCCGGGTTCAGTCTCATCCCGTACCTTCTGACTTGCTTGAAGACTTCTTCTAAGTCCTTTACGTGGTGCCATCCGTCGGGGGAACGAACGACCATGTTGTCGACATACACATCCATACACCGACCGATCTGCTGAGCAAATATCCTATCCATTAGACGTTGATATGTGGCCCCAACGTTCTTCAAGCGAAAAGGCATAACTTCATAACAAAAGTTTGCCTTATCAGTAATAAATGTTGTCTTTTCCCAGTCAGGTTCATAAATAGGTATCTAATTATACTCAGAGTATGCGTCCAGGAAGCTTAACATGTGGTGGCCCTAGGCCCCGTCTACCAATGTGTCAATCCTTAGCAAAGGATGAGAATCCTTGGGACACGCCATGTTCAGGTCAGTGTAATCGGTGCACATGCGCCATTTTCCAGTAGCCTTCTTGACCATAACCACATTAGCGAGCCATGTGGTGTATGTCACTTCCGTGACAAATCCTGCCTCCCTCAACTTCCTTACCTCCTCCTCAACAACCTTCGTCTTCTCTTCTCTCATCCGCCTTTTCTTTGTGCTACCGGTCGCGCTTCTTTAAACAACGCTAGTTTGTGGGACATGACCGAGGGATGAATCCCCGACATATTGACGATCGTCCAAGCAAACAGGTCTCGATTTCGCCATAACACAGAACAAATTTCTCTTTTTGGCCCCGGTTCCATCCCACGGGCCATGGTTGTGGTTTGGGAAACGTCTTTCCCTATCAAGACCGACTCTGTCTCCCTAATGGCTCTAATCGGTCCTTTGTATTCGTCCATGGGTCTAGGTCTGCCATGGACACTTTGGACCCACTCGCCCTTCACTTAACCGTTTGGGTATGGAGCTACAAACCTGCCGCGTAACACTCCCTTGCTGTCTTTTGATCTACTCGGACTGTGCAGATCGTTCCCCTGTCAGATGGATACTTCATGACCAGATGGGGAGTTGACACGATTGCTCCGAAGGCGTTCAGACATGGTCGGCCTAAGAGCACATTGTAAGGGGTGTTAGCTTCCACCAATAGATCCTAATCCTTTTCTCTTTGTTGTCCCGACCAGTTCCCAAACGAGTGCGCAAATCAACGTACCCTCGATTGTCCACCCTTTCACCCGCGAAACCCACGATCTGCTCGTTGTATGGGACAATCAGGTCGTCCGAAATATCCATCTTCTGGAAGGTTTTCCAGTATAGGATGTTCAATGAGATTCCCTGGCAACCAACACCTTATTGACGCTATAGCGAGCGATCTTTGTCGTTATTACCATGGGGTCATCTTAGTCGGGGTCGAGGGCGTGAATGTCTTCGTCCGAGAAGGTTATGGGCGACATCATTCTTCGCGGTTTCCCTACTGCGTGCACCGATCGCACGACTGGTACATGACGCTTTCGGGCGAATGAAGTGGACCCACCCCCGTGAATCCTCCGGAAATCGTGTTGAAATGTCCTTGTAGGGGACGATCTTGGATCCTGCTTCGGCTTCTACTTCTTCGCCTTTCGGCCCAAGAATGGTCTGCCCGACCATGTCTCGATCCTTCACGCCTCTCTAGTCTCCGTTGTTGTGGTGCCTCGGGACGGTCAGCCTTCACGTATTTCTTTAGCCGTCCTGCTCGTATTAGCTCTTCAATCTTATCCTTCAGACTCACACTCCTCGGTGGTGACATATGTGCTTGTGGTATAAACAATGTTTCTTGCTGTCGGCCCCGGGCGGCGTGGGTCGTTTCTTTGGCGACTGATGACAAATTTATGAACACCGAAAAACGACGCCAAAAACTTGTGTAACCCTCGGCAAGTGTGACCAATCGTATCAAGTAATAAACTCGGTAAGACCAAGTATCGTTCTCCCAAAGGACTCACGGCCTAGTTAGTTATATGATTTGTTGATTATTTAAGACTTGTGAACAAATTCTTGAGGTTTCAAATGCAAAAGACAATAACTAAACATGTATGCATGAGTTTTGATCAATGGAAAATAAGAACACAAACACTTGAACGAATTATATGGATGAGTATGTTGTTAGGGTAATCAATTTCATCTTATCCACTCTCATATACTTTAGGAATTCATCATTCTTTTCATCAATGTTAATGCCACTCTCTACATTACCTTGCAAGAAGGCCTATCCTTAATTTCGAGTTCATACAATTCCTAGCATCTCTAATAATTAATTCTGAAGCACAGAAGCTTAAAGGCAACCAACCCTCATATTCCTATGTCTAGGCAATATGCTATTGGGAGAATTTCCCCGGATCTAGATTTCCCCGTACGTTTCCATATCGACAAAATCAATAATCATGACATCGAATGAGTTAAACAATGTATGCTTTGAGCAAAGAGGAACCTAACTCATGATGAAAGAAAGCATGTATCTCAAATAAGATGTTTAAACACAAATTCCATATATGAGAGCTTCAAAAGATTACATTGATTCCCCAACAACAATACAAAGTTTAGTTCACCATATTCATGGTGAAGCTAGATGAACAATAATGGAAAAATGGAAGAGATTGCAAAACCCTAGGAAGAGAAGAGGAGAGCCGTCACCATCTCCAATTCTACCCCCAAGGGGTGAAAAGTGTGTTTTGCGTCTTCTCCAGCCAAAGATACAAACCCTAGGACGTCCTAAAGCTTATATATATTCTAAAAATTACAAAAAATTAGGCCCAAGCCCAAAATAGTGCCGCTCAGCGGCAAACTACAGCTCAACGGTAAGTGCGTGAGTTGCTTATTCCCCTCAGCTACATTTTCACCCCTCACCAGATCCAACGTGAGTTCCTGAGTGCCGCTCAGCGGTAAACTGGCGCTGAGCGGTACTTACGGCTTCTCTTCTTTTGCACTTTTTGATGTCTTTTCTGATTCCATCTCTATCCTTCTTCACTTCTTTCACCAAATTCACCTTAAAACCTCATAAAATACTGAAATCAAGCATAAACCTGTCGAGCTCTCTTATTTCTAAAAATATGAACAAAAGCATGATTTCAAGCTAGTTTCTAAGTGTTAAAGGTTACTTTTAGTATCAATTTTAAGCATGAAAATAACAGTTTTTCAACTGTTATCACAACCCCAAACTTAGAACTTTGCTTGTCCTCAAGCAAACAAGATGTAACTCAATCTTCTACCAATCAATTCAATGGTTCACTTCATTCAAAAATCCTCTTTTCAAGATAAGTAAGTACTTCAATTAAGCTCATGACAAAAACTTCAATCAAGACATGCACATGCTTTAATGTTCACAAAATCACCTAATATCCAACAAATACTATTTTTCATGAATGATCAATCAACTAAGCATGGATCTTCATGTGTTCATGGAATCTTTCCTTACTAGGTAAAGTGTTTCACTCAAACACAAGTGTATAAGAGGTAATCACTCATTCACTTTACTATCACAATGTCACATGAATTAACTTTGCTTTTCATTTAACCATAATCAAATACATTCACAAGCATGCATCATCACAAGGACTTTTCAATGGCTTATAATGTGGCTGGGCTAACAAGAAAATTGGTTTTTCTAGATCACAAAACCCTTGAGTTAAGAGAAACATATAAACACAATCATTCTTATTTATTCCCAACTTTCTTTTGCATTGAGCTTTGCTTTTTCTTCTTTTCTTTTCTTTTTCTTTTTCTTTTTTCTTTTCACATTCTTATTTCTTAGCTCTTAGCTCAATGCTTTCAATTTCCTTTTCATAACTTCCCAACAACCCCAAACATGAACATTTATCAATACCACAAAATATTTTCTACTTAACTCAAGGTAAAGCTTTTCACAAGGGTTTCCAAATTATGTTCAAGGCTAAGGGTTCAAATGATGGAACACAAAGTGCTCTCTTTTAGTGGGCTAACTTCATGAATTTGGGCTAATAAAAGGGTTAACAACAAACGACCTTGATCATATGATGCAAAGCAAGCAATTGATTCAATCATAGAAAACCTAGGCAAAATCATTCATGCTTTCAAAGTAATAGCATCCAATCATAAAAACTCTGGAGCTCAAAACCTCACATATCAGCTCATTCACATTCCACATATACACATCCTGCTTAACATCCTAATCACAATCACAACATCTTGCATTTGTTGACAATGCTTGTGAATCATCTATATAAGCATATAATGTGCACATCTCAACATCAATCAATATCAAAGCATCATCAAGCATTACTTATCAGACAACAATCATAAGCAAACCATCATAATAGACAAAGTTTCCAATTGAGTACATCAAACCCTATTCTAAAAAAACAAAACAAATAGGTCCAGAAATATAAAACCAAACAAAAGCATAAATCCTGCTCTAGTGCTGATAGCATTCATTAGTAAATGCTATCTCAGCTCCTCATCCATCTGAGTTGTCATATGTATCCTCCTCTTCTTCCTCATCTTCAGCATCCTCAAATGCATCATCCTCATCATCATCATCTTCATCCATATCATAGTTGAAGCTTTTCAGCTGCTCCAGCTCTGCTACCTTGGGCCTGCTCCTCTGGCCAAGCTACCACATTATGGAACTCCTCCATAGTCCACCTGTGTGTTGGAGGTGTATCATACATTCCAATAATCATCTCAGCAGTGGCCACCTGCCCTCTGTGGATAGACTGCAACTGTGCACCTATAAGAGACATATACATGTCCCTCATTTGAAAAGGTTCTACTTCATGTGTCTCAGCAGACGCCTGACTTTGTGCTTGTCCTCTTTCTCTGCGAGTTCGGCGTAGTGGAGCTGGCTGAGCTGCTTCCTCACCTCTACAGTATTGTCTGTAATAGGCCTCATCAATTGCTTTCCTTGGCCTCTCAAATGGTGGAGCAGAAGTATCCACCCCAGCTAGCTTTCAAAGATGTGTGATCAAAGAAGGATGTCCTAAGGGTGCTTTACTGTTTGTTGTGTTAGCACACACCCTTATCTCATCAGCTATTACTTATTCAATATTGACATTCAAGTTCCTGATCGCACAGTAAAGGAGGAGTGCCCTGCTAAGAGTGATGTCTGATACATGAGAGCATGGCTGAATGTTGGCATGAAAGAATGTCATCCAGTACTTTGCAAGAGGATTCAAGTTAGTCCTCCTAATATTCACCATAGAACCAGTTCTATTCCTTTGAAAATGCCCTCCAGGTATACACAAAACTCTCTCCACATCATCAAAATCAGTGCCTTCTTCCATACAGGGAGCAAACTGACACTGCTCACCAGCCCATACAATATCCAAGAAGCTGTTGATAGAATCAGGATCATACCTAATAGCGTGGCCTCTGACATAGCCTAGGTAATTCTCAACTGGATAATCACCAATCTTTCTTGCATTGGTGTAAAATTCTTTCACCACAGATATATTGGCTGGTGCAGGGTATGTGGCTAGCTTTCCCCAATCATGTCCCAACAATTGTTCTCCAAATTGAGGAGCAAAGTTAGGTATCATTCCAACTTTCCTCTCCATAAGGAGCCTCCTATCTTGGACCACCTTAAAATGCTTTTCATGTTTGCGAGATAGGAACCTACTGGAGTGAGGTTGTTCTGGTTCCTTTTCTTTCCTTTTGGATGCGATGGTCTTTACTCTTTTGCCTGAAGAGGATGCCATTCCTACATCAAACACAGATTATAAAACCACAAAACATGTTGTTAAGCATTAGTAAACTAGAAACACACCTTATTTCCAAGCTAAACCACCGCTGAGGGTCAAAATCACCCCTCAGCGCCACCAGTGCATCAATCCAGTACACAATGCAACAAAAATCTAAGGTCTGTCAGAGTGCCGCTCTGCGGCAATTTACCCCTAGCGGTAATTCTGTAGATTTTTGAAAAATGCTCTTTTAACCTTTCCTAACTCCACCCACATGAAATTTTCAATTTTCCAGATCAAAATTACTCAGTTCAATCGATTCAAACATCAATTATTTCATCAAATCATGCATTAAAATCAAAACCCCTAAAGATTCTCGCTTCAACAATCAAATTCATGTTCAAGAACCCTAGAATGAAAAATGCTTGACTTACTTGGGTGGAGATTGCTAGATGAGTGGAGAATGCTTTCAAACTATGAAGAATAATGATGCTCTCTCCTAACCCCAAACTTAGATGGCAAACTAGTGAAATAGTGAGTGAAAGGGAGATTTTCTCAAAGGGAAAGAAGGACAAATGGTAAAGAACCTTAGTAAAAGTGTGTAGGAGTGTGTGAGCAAAGAAGAATCTGAAAATAGAGGCCAAAGCGCGCCCTAGGGTATAAAAATACCCCAATGGGCTAGGGTTCCGCTAAGGGGCAACCTAAGCCCATTTGCGACACTACCGCTCAGCGGCACTTTCGAGAAGTGCTCTTCTTCTTCCTAGCTTAACCTAGGTGCCTCCTACTCATGCCCCTCACTGGTTCCATGCAATTAAATTCTCAGATCACTTATGCAAATCCCTATCATGCAACTAAAGCAGAACAAACAAAAATATAATCAATCAACTGGGTTGCCTCCCAGGTAGCGCTTGTTTAACGTCACGAGCCTCACCCGAAATCCACCAACACCCATCAGTAGGTGCAAAACTTTCTTACCAACACCCATCAGTAGGTGTAACAAACCTAGTATCCTTTAGTAGATACTTAACCACCTAGCATCCTTCGGTAGATGCTATACCCAAAAAAAAATTACAACAGTAATATCCAAATTTATAAAGATTTACAAAACCAAAATAAAATCAAAAGAGAAATTGTCCTCAAATCACTCGAATGCCTTCCAGCAAGCGCTCTTTTAACGTCACTAGCTTGACCCAATAAAGCTCATGTTCCTTCTTCATGGTTGATGTTCATATCACACAAACTCATCAACTGCTTCCGGTCAACTTTTCTGACTCTTCTGGAATATGGAGACTCTATCTCTATCACCTCATTTTCTTTGTAGTCTTTCACAACCCACAACTTGTTTTTGAATTTTACAGGTTTACCAAGTTGTAGTCGTTCTTTCATCCAGTCATCATGGACCTTTCTTCCTTTCCCACTCTTTTCTTCTACCTGTACCTGAAACAAAGAACAATGTTTACCTTTAACCTTTGGCTTTTCATCTTCAGGGCTAGTCATGAGTACATCTTGATATGCAGCTTTATGACTAGCTTCTTCCTCCTGCATGAGCCTCTTTTCTTTGAAGACATCTACAACAACTCTTTCTTCTCGGTCTTGGAACACCACTACACCTTCATCTACATCAATGATGGCTTTGGCCGTTTTCATAAACGGTCTTCCAAGAATAATAGGTATCTTTTCACTCTCCATGTCCATCACCACAAAGTCCGCCAAGAACTGTAGTTTGCCTACACAAACTATAACATCCTCTGCTATACCATAGGGAATTTTGGAGGATCCATCTACCATTACTAAATTAATCTTTATAGGCTTCACATCAATATCACCAATCTGCTCAAGTAAAGAATAAGTCATCAAGTTAACACTTGATCCTAAATGAAGTAAAGCCTTCTTTATCCTTTTCTTCCCTATTGTGCATGGAATGGAGAAACCTCCTGGATCTTTTGCTTTTGGAGGGAATGGTTTTCTTTTAACAGCTTTATACTCATTTGTCTCATTCTCTCTATTGTATAAACTGCAATATGTTGTAATATCTCATTCCAAGGTACATCATTATCCACCATATTGAATATTTCTGTAAAATCAAATTGTTTCTCATGGTCTGTTGGAAAAGGAAGAATCTCTTCACTCTTCATCTCTCTTATCTCTTCTTTCTCTTTTCTCTTTTCTCTCTTCTTTTTCTTTTTCTTTTTCTCTTTTCTTTTCGCTCTTTTTTTTCGTTCTCTCTTTCTAACTCAACTGTTTCAACATTTACTTTCTCCAACACCTTGCATTCTTCTCTGGGGTTAACCTCAGTATTAGCCCCAAAAAATTTTCAGGCCTTTCTTTCAACTGCTTAGTAATTTGACCCATTTGCATCTCTAAGTTCTTAATACCAGCTTCAGTGCTCTTTGGAGTAGACTCAGTTTTCTGTATGAATTGTTGAAGAGTCTCTTCCAGCCTTATTGATCTTTCATTAACTATAGACATTTCTTGCCAAAAGGTTGTTTATTGTTGTTGCTTTGTGCTTGGGTGTGGTTTCCACCCTTGATTGAAATTCCCCTAACGGTATGGAAATTGATTGGCCATGAAATTAACATCCTCTAAAGCTTCTGTTGGAAAGGTTCATTGACCATTGATATAATCACCCCACATAATTCACATAACTGTGGTTGAACCTGTGCAACAGTCTTTAACTCTTTTGGCAATTGTGCAAGTATCTTTGTGAGATTCTCCAATTGTTGAGTTAGTATCTTGTTTTGAGCTAGCAAGGCATCATTGGATTGCAACTGTAGAAATCCTTTTTGTTGAATAGGAGCTCCTCTTTCACTGTTCAACTCATTATCATTAGTAGCCATGTTTTCAATTATTTCTGTAGCTTCCTCTAGAGTCTTCCATTTGATATTACCTCCAGCTGAGGCATCAAGCATCATCTTGGTTTGTGAACCAAGACCTCCAAGGAAGATTAGGACTACTTCTACTTCGTCAAATCCATGCATAGGAGTCTTCCTTAATAAGCTTTTGTATCTTTCCCATGCATGACCTAACGATTCCTCCATGCCTTGCCTAAAAGATGATATCTCTTGCTTTCCTTTATTTACTTTGGATTGTGGGAAGTATTTGTTCAAGAACTTTGTCACCACAGCTTCCCACTCTGTAAAGCTCCCTTCTGGAAAAGAGTTCAACCAAAGCTTAGCGTTGCCTCCTAATGAGAATGGAAACAAGCTAAGTTTGATTGCTTCGTCAGGCACCCCATTGATCTTTACTGTATTGCAAATCTCATTAAAAGTTGCCAGGTGCTCATATGGGCTTTCGTGAGACAACCCATCGAATTGGTTACTCTTAACCAGTTGGATTAATGCCGGTTTCACCTCCATGTTAGTTGCATTGACCGTTGGTCTTGCTATGCTATTGAAATGCTGAGGCCCAACTACATTACTGTAATCTGCAAGAGTCCGTCTGACATTATTATTCTCCATCTCCTTAGTGCTATCGTAAGAACATTATGGTGATGGTTGTAAGAGATCTTCTGGAGGAGGGAAAAGTTCTCTAGATGTACTGATTCTTCTCCTCCGTCCACTCTCGTCTAAGCCTTCAACAAGAGGTTCCGAGGTTTTCTTGCTTCTAGTTCGAATTGTTTCCTGCATACACAAGAAAACAAGTCCCTAGAAAAATTTCTTAGCACAAAAAGATAGAGAAGAAGATATAAAATCAGAGATAAGAAGATAAAATAAAAAAATAAAATAAAAAGAAAAACAGAAAAAATAAAAACAGAAAATAAAAAAAGAAAACAGAAAAAATAAAAATAGAAAAATAAAATAAAATAAAATAATAACCGAAAAAAATAAAAATAGAAAATAAAATAAAATAAAATAAAATAAAATAAAAACCGAAAAATCAAAACAAAAAATAAAAATAAAAATTTAAATTTCAAAATTCAAAATTCAAGTAAAAGATAATCAATAATCACACAAATAAACTAGTTAAACCAAGAATCCCGGCAACGACGCCAAAAACTTGATGACAAATTTTTGAACACCGAAAAATGGCGCCAAAAACTTGTGTAACCCTCGGCAAGTGGCACCGAATCGTATTAAGTAATAAACTCGGTAAGATCAAGTATCGTTCTCCCAAGGACTCACGACCTAGTTGGTTATATGATTTGTTTGATTATTTAAGACTTGTGAACAAATTCTTGAGGTTTCAAATGCAAAAGACAATAACTAAACATGTATGCATGAGTTTTGATATATGGAAAATAAGAACACAAACACTTGAACGAATTATATGGATGTGTATGTTGTTGGGGTAATCAATTTCATCTAATCCACTCTCATATACTTTAGGAATTCATCATTCTTTTCATCAATGTTAATGCCACTCTCTAAATTTCCTTGCAAGAAGGCTTGTCCTTAATTACGAGTTCATACAATTTCTAGCCTCCCTAATAATTAATTCTGAAGCACAGAAGCTTAAAGGCAACCAACCCTCATATTCCTATGTCTAGGCAATATGTTATGGGGAGAATTTCCCCGGATCTAGATTTCCCCGTACGTTCCCATATCGACAAAATTAATAATCATGACATCGAATGAGTTAAACAATGCATGCTTTGAGCAAAGAGGAAAAACCCTAACTAATGATGAAAGAAAGCATGTATCTCAATAAGATGTTTAAACACAAATTCCATATATGAGAGCTTCAAAAGATTACATTGATTCCCCAACAACAATACAAAGTTTAGTTCACCATATTCATGGTGAAGCTAGATGAACAATAATGGAAAAATGGAAGAGATTGAAAAACCCTAGGAGGAGAAGAGGAGAGTCGTCACCATCTCCAATTTTACCCCAAGGGGTGAAAAGTGTGTTTTGCGTCTTCTCCAGCCAAAGATACAAACCCTAGGACGTCCTAAAGCTTATATATTATTCTAAAAATTACAGAAAATTAGGCCCAAGCCCAAAATAGTGCTGCTCAGCGGCAAACTACCGCTCAGTGGTAAGTGCGTGAGTTG
This sequence comes from Vigna umbellata, assembly GCF_029865625.1. Classification (NCBI taxonomy): domain Eukaryota; kingdom Viridiplantae; phylum Streptophyta; class Magnoliopsida; order Fabales; family Fabaceae; genus Vigna; species Vigna umbellata. Next base: position 24,939,488 of record NC_142167.1, on the reverse strand, counting down.
CTTCTTCCCCTCAGCGGCATTTTCACCCCTCAGCGGATCCAACTGAGTTCCTGAGTGTCGCTCAACGGTAAACTGGCGTTGAGCTGTACTTACGACTTCTCTTCTTTTGCACTTTTTGATGTCTTTTCTGATTCCATCTTTATCCTTCTTCACTTCTTTCACCAAATTCACCTTAAAACCTGCATAAAACACTGAAATCAAGCATAAACCTGTCCAGCTCTCTTATTTCTAAAAATATGAAAAAAAGCATGATTTCAAGCTAGCTTCTAAATGTTAAAGGTTGCTTTTAGTATCAATTTTAAGCATGAAAAAAACAGTTTTTCAACTGTTATCAGTGGCGTGACTAACTTGGCACTTAAGGGCTCTTGGAATATCTTCGCCCGCGGGGTGTACTGTTGGAATCGCAGTCCCTTGGGTTCTCTCTTCTTGAACTCCCCATCCGTCACTCTTCTCTCCCTTGAGCTCCTAGCCTTCTTTCTTATATGACTGCTTCATCTCTTCTACCCTTATTTCATCGGTCGCCCTCTCTCTCAGTTCCTCCATGGTCATAGGAGCTCACTGGCAAACACTATCCTCGAAAGGTCGGGGCTTGAGGACGGGCAGCACGTACTACAGGGTGAGTTCCTGGCTTAAACCTTTCACCCGTCATACGGTCCTTTGTAGCGATCCATGAACGCTTTAAGGGTTCCTCCTTTCCTTGCCTCAGACTGACCAACTCGAAGATAGTCAAGTCCTTGGTACTACTACTTGCAAACTAGCGATTGAATAAGCGTTGTAACCCCGCAAAGTTCTCTATGAAGTTTGGAGAAAGCGAATTAAACCATTCCAGCACACTCCCCTACTAGTGAGAGGGAGAATGCTCGGCACCATATGGCGTCGTTAATCGTTGGAACGGAATTGTGTTAGAAAAGGCCTTAATGTGGGCCTCCGGGTCCATCGTCCCGTCGTATATCTTGAACTGGGGCGGAACGAACTGTTCTGATATGTGGACATCCATGATCGCTTGGATGAAAGGGAGCAAGGTGGATGGGCTCTCGGCCTTCACTACTAACTGTTTGTTCACCGCGACACTCTCAGCATGAACGAATTTGACCTTACTTCCCTCGGCCTCCGGCTCCGTGGGTTTTCATGTATTGTCCGACCCACTGCTACGTTCAGTTTGGTCCTCTAAAACAGCCTTGCCGCGTTCCTTGGTGCGCTTCTCCTCCTCCTTCTCTACTGCCCCCGATCCCTTCTCTTGGGCAATCCGTGCTGAGCATTCAGCCCTGACGACTATGAGCTCCGTTTCATGGAGTTGTTGCATCTCGTCCATCTTTTGTTGTAGCATCCAGATCATCTCGACTGGGTCGTCAACACTCATGTTTCTCGTGGTCACCATTGGTTTTATCAAGCAACTCAACCCCATGGTGAGCGCCAAAATGTTTTGGTTATGAGACTGAGTCTCTAAACACCTTCACAATTTGTCCTTCCTCACTGTCCGGTCTCGCTCCTTGTGTTCCTAGTCCGCTAATCTGGCCATGTGTACCTTTTAAAGATACTCCGATGCCAAAGTCAGTAGATGAAACATCTGGTTATCCAATATGACAATGATAGTAATTAATGCACCGTAATTGCGTCCACCTACCTATTACCTTTGACTTACATTTATAGTTATCTGGTGTGGGCCTAGGATTAACGATGCTTTAAACTCGGCCCAGTAGGCTTAATCGTGATTTACCTTAATCTCCTTAATCATTAATCATGTGCGCTTATGAGATCGGTCGTCCATACCAGTTATATTTTCTTCATTACTCACCGGATGGTCACGTCTTTCTTGTGGTCAATAGAGACCGCCCAACCATATGGTACATTTTTCATTTATACTTTTGGGTCTAAACAAAAACATTTAAAGTTATCTTTTTTGTTAACTCACAATTTAAGTCAAACTTATCCAAAGTGAAATTTATGAACTTTGTTTCC